>NC_056737.1:723879392-723991892 GCF_019279795.1 Protopterus annectens
AGAGTCCCCAACACCTTTTTCTTGGGTGGCTCAAAGGAATAAACTCTTCAGGACAGTGGAACCAAAGGATGCTCTGTTCCGGGAGGCCACATCTACTTTGTAATGAGAGATAAAGGTGTGAGGATTAACTCATGTAGCAGCAGCACAAATTGAATCCAATGGAAGTCTGGATTGAAAGGCAATGGAAGTAGACACCGCTCTAGTTGAATGTCCTTTAACTTTCCCTGGTAGTTCTTTATTATGAGAATTATAGACATAGGTGATGGTCTCAGTAAGCAATTTGGACAAAGTATCTTTTGAGACTGCCAAGCCTTTTTTATTTTCTGAATAAGAAACAACTGATCTGACTTTCTGAAATCTTTGGTACTATGCAAGTAAAAATGCAACTGTCTATGCACATCCAGTTGGTGAGGCTTATATTCTGCCTTGTTGCCATAGCTAGGAAAAAAACACAGGCAATTCTATAGATTGGTTCAAATTTGCTTCATAACAAACTTTTGGTAAGAAGGAAGGATTTGTTCTGAGGAAAACTCTATCTTTGTGGAAAATCAAATTTAGAGGATGGTTAGACAAAGCTTGCAACTCTGAAACTCTCCTAGCTGAATTAATTACTGTTAGACTGTTTTCCAAGATAAAAATTTCAGTGAACAAGAGGATGCTGGTTTGAAGGGAGGAAGGATCAAAAATGATATTAAATTTAGATTCTATGGGGGAGGAGGTTCTCTTAAGGGTGGTCTTAACAGAAAAGTACCCCTGAGGAAAGCTTTGCATAATCTATGGGACATTACATTGGATCCGAGGTCTCCCATATGATAATTTGATATAGCGGCTAATTGTACTCTAAGAGTGGCCGCCGCTGCTCCTTGATTAAAGACTTCTGTTAGAAATTCCGAAATTGCAGGTATAGGGGCTGTAAAGGGATCTATGTGTTTTTTGTCCACCCAACAAGAGAACCTCTTCCATTTGCTTGCGTAAAGTTTCCTAGTCGTCTTTTTGTGTGAGAAAACCAGAATGTGACGTACCGCAGGGGATAATTCTGGAAGCCTGGCTAAGACTGGAAGTGGAGTAACAAGCTGTCAGCTTGAGGCTCTGAAGAGCAGGATGGAGCGTTCCTGACTGATGCGTCAGAAGATCCGGCACTGGGTCCAGGATCCACGGGTCCTCCTGAAGGTGGGGCCAAAGGAAGGGGAACCATATTGGATGAGGCTAGTAAAGAGCAATGAGAATTAACCTGCGACTCAACAACTTGGCTTTCTGAATCACCTTCAGAATCAATGGGAATGGGGTAAAAGCTTAAAGAATTCCCGAGGGCCAATCATGGACGAGTGCATTCCTCGGTGAATCTCCCGATGGGGAAATGAGGGCAAAGTAGTTGCTGCATTTGGCATTGAATGGAGTGGCAAAAATGTTGCAGCAAGGCTGGCCCCATTTGCGAAAAATTTGATTCGCAACTTCCTGATTTAGGGACCACTCATGAGGCATGAGAATTGTTCTGCTTAGCCTGTCTGCCATTATGTTGGCTTTCCCCGGGATGTGTGCTGCCATCAGAAAGCAATGAGAATTAACTGCCCTGGACCTCTCGACATAGAGGGGGGAAGTCTGGTTCCCCCCTGTTTGTTGATGTACCATACCACTGACATATTGTCTGTCTGAACTGCAATATTCCCAATGGGAAGAGTGTTATGAAATACTTGCAACGCCAGAAGCACCACCCTCATCTTTAGGATATCGATGTGCAAATGGTACTCGTGATCTTTCCAAACCCCTTGGACAGTCTGTCCCAAATAATGCCCCCCCACCCTATCTGAGACGCGTCCGTGGTTACTGTAGCGACAGGTTGGGGATGCACAAATGGTCTGCTCACTGTTACCTGAGTGGACTGAAGCCACCATAGTAGGTCTCTCTTGCAGGAATTTGTAATGAGAATCTTGTGAGACTTGGGTAACTCCTGCATGGACCACTGAGTGAGGAGTAGCCACTGTAATCCGCATGTGTAGTCCTGCCAGTGGGACTAGTGTTATCGCCGCTGCCAATGAGCTTAAGACCTTGAGGTCGAATTTTGCTTGCACCATTTTCTTTTTGAGTAGGATAGATACTTGACTGTGTAGCGTTTGTATTCTTTCTTGAGGCAATTTTGCTACCATGTCGTTTGTCCCTGGCTCTTAAGTAGGTACTTGGTGGAGGCAGTCAAGAGTCAGTCTTCTAAATATGGAAACACCTGGAATCCTTGAGATCTCAGATGAGCCGTGACTACTCCCACGCATTTGGTAAACACTCTGGGGGCTGTAGTGAGACCAAAGGGCAGAGCTCTGAACTAGTAATGACTGGCTCCCAGCCAGAAGTGTAGAAATCTTCTGCAGCCCCTGTCCATCTTTATGTGGTAGTACGCGTCCTGAAGACCTAAACAGCATATCCAATTGTCTTGTCCCAGAAAAGGGAGTATAGACTGCAGTGTTACCATCCGGAACTTTGCTTTCTTTACCGACTTGTTTAGTCTGCCGAGATCCAATATCGGTCTCCAGTCCTCTGTCTTTTTTGGAATTGAAAAGAACCTTGAGTAAAATTCAGGATCCAATCTGGTCTACGGGGATCTCCTGGATGAGACTTTTTTTTTCTAGCAACCTTTGAATTTCTAGGGTTGCTTGATGCCTTTGACGGGGTGAAATGTCTGGGATAAACTTTGATGGATGAGGTGGGCAGCGGAAAGGAATTCTGTATCCTCTGGATATAATGGACTGTACCCATGTCTTGAGTCAATTTCAGCCAGGCTTCTGGGTACAGTGATATCCAGAATGCCTCAAGAAGCAGACAGTCGGGCCTCGTTTCAGAAGTGCTGGAAGGGCCGACCAGAGAACTTATCTCTGTCACCCTGGTTTGTGGCCCCCCCCCGCCATGTGGACGGCGTCTTCCATTGTTATCCCCCCCCCGCCCTTGGGGGAAGGATCACCACAAGCGTCTGACAAGGCTCCTTTGGACTTCCGGAACCACATTTGTCTGCTCTTTTGACCTTTAGAATAAGGTTTGGTAGGGGAGGAAAAACGTACTCCGACGGCAGACAGAGTCTTGCCATCTTGCTGGCTCCTGGTGAGAGTCTCTTTTACTTTCGGCCCGAACAAGGACGAGCCATCAAAAGGAAGACTTGAAGGGTTCAGTAAACCCGTGAAGGCACATCCAGGAATGTCTCCGAAGAGCTATTCCTATCGGCTGTGTAGGAGATGAGGTGCATGGAGGAGTTTGTGATCAAGGTTAAGGTCGCAAGCTGGGAATTTATCTTATCTGATGAACCCTGGGCTGTAGCACCTTGTAGGGTATCTCCCAGCTCTTTAAGGAGATCTCTCTGGAATTGGGTGAAATATGATAAGTAATTCAGCAACTGTAAGGTAAAGGCCGCTGAGGAGAACATACGCTTCCCGTATCCGTCCATCGTACGAGACTCCTTGCTCGGTGGATGGACAGATGCAGAAGTTTCAGCTAACTCCTTCTTCGTGGCCACTGCCACCACCATCACATCTACTGGAACTCCCTTTAAGTATTGTCTAACTTCTGGGGCCGTAATGAATTTATTTGGCCTCCTCGGAAAGGGGTCCACTGACTTCAGAGAGTCCCACACCTTCCGACTCAACACCCAGGAGCGGGTCGAAGGGCGGAGACACCCAAGAGGTGGAGGGGCAAGAGCCAAATGCCTCCAGGTATACCGACTCATCTTCAGAAGGGGAGAGGGATTTTCAGCCACCCCTCTGCTTAAGGATCTCAAGGATGTCTGAAAAAGAGACATCCACAGAGGATGACCGAGGGGACCCTTCTGAATCCTCTAAGTTGATATCAGAAGTGACAGACTCAGGGGAGTCTATGTGCTTCCTCTTACACTGTTTCTTCTGAGGGACCTCCTTGTGGGATGTTCCGGGGAGGTGTCGGAAGAGGAGGTTCTACCCATTGGGGTTTCCTGGGGTACTGACTCTCTACTCTGGGGCTGATGGAGGGATGATGACGCAGCAGACTCCAGTCCTTTAGGGGGAAGAGTGGCTGCAGCCGAAGGTGGAGCAGAATCAGTGGAGAGCACACTCCATCACCTCGAAGGCACTGCAATCCTGGGACGAGACAGACTCCAGTCTCGAGGGACCGGGAGATCTCCACGGTGCCGAGGAGGTTGGCTCCGAGGCTGATATGGGAGCCGGACTCACCTATGCTGAAGAGGTGAGTGAGAGAGTCGGTTCTGACAAGGGTCCAATTTGACCCCCCCCCCCGGAGCCGTCCAGGGAGTGTCTGCTCCCAGATCCCTCGATGGAAGACAGCATCGATGAGATCGGAGAAGACGGAGCCGAGATATTGCGGGTGATTACTGGCTCTGCTGGTTCCAGCACAATGACTCCCTGACACACTGGCTCCGAACTCGTTCACGTCGGAGGAGGAATAGATGGCATCTGAGATACAGTGGTTGGCTCCACAGAATTTGTGCCAGGGTCCACGTCCGCAGCAACCTCTTCACCACCCGCTTCACATCATCGTCTGATAAACTTCTGGAGGATCGAGAAGAATGGGTCGATGACCTGTGACTACCTGCCACAGACTGTAATAAAGGAGATTGCGGCACTGAGTATATTGGTTCCAATGACGGTGACAGACTCCTTTTTTGGCTCCGAGATGGATCCGAAGACTCAGATGTAAACAAGGGAGGGCCAGGTTTGTCGGAACTGATAACCTTCGGTTCCGAAGATACTATTTCCTTGTGACTGCTTGTCAGCTCAGACACCGGAGCCGATGAAGCCGACTTTTTTGTCTTGTCTGATTTTGAGGCCTGATTACCTTCTTCAACAGGGCCTTTCAATAAACCCCTCAAAATGAATTTATTTTTTCTCTCCTGTAGGACCCTTGCGCTAAATCCATGACAAATGGAGCAAGAATCCTGCAGATGGATTGCTCCTAGACAATATACACAACTTGTGTGTCCATCCATTAGAGACCTTTTCTGGGTACATGAATTGCACTTTTTAAATCCAGATTGTTTTTGACTCCTTGACAGCTTTAGACATCTTGGAAAATCAACTACTAGCAACAACAACGAACAATAACTGCAATAACTACAATAGAAGCAAGCAAATATAAGAGTTTTTTTTTCACTAGGAAAGGAAAGGGGTGGGAGGAGAAGTCTCTAAGTTAAACGACAAAATCCTCTAACCCGAGGAGATGCCTCCAACTTAAACGGTGACTCCTTAAGAAAAGGGGAAGAAGCCCTGAAGAAAAAAATGGGCTAAAGAGAAAGAATCCTCTAACTTAAACGGATTCTTTAACGGGGATAAAAAAAAAAAAAAACAAAGGCCCTAAAGAAAACAGCCGAAGACACACCCAAGTAATAAAAACAACACACACACAAGCCCTTTACTTAGACTGGGAAGGTATAGTAGACTAATAGAAAGTTCTGTGAAAAAATATAGTAAAAAGATGTATAATAAAGGTAATTACTAGCCTGAGCCAGAGAAGACAATCCCGATGTTTCAAGCGGCAAACGAGATCTGAGGAACAGCCGCTGAACATCCTGGGATAGGTTGTAGCCTCGAGCCAGTAGAAGCTCTCGAGCTTTGGTATGCGGCCAACTCGGAGCCGAGGTTCGGCTCCGAACCCAACTGGCAAGAATGAAGGCGAGATAGGACAACATAACATCAGTATTTAATCTAGCATTATGGATGGCTAGTTTCCCTCCATTTCTGCTACCAGCCTGATTGACATGGGTATCCTGAGGCAGTGTAGTAACCGCCTCATATACACTGACAACCCTCTACTCCTAAATCAAGCATGTATAATTTGTAAGAGATACAGCTACACTAAGAATCTGGAATCTTTGCTCTCTCGTGCACAGAACAATAGCACTGAACAGGTTACATACTAAACCTCCTTTGCAAACCATGCACTCAACACATAAATCATATGCAGAAGTACTCACCAGAAAACTACCTAAACACCACAGACCTTCCAAACACAAACATACACCTAATACAGCACCTACAGCACTTAATACATACAAAAACACAAGCACCAGTGTCTCACAAAATAAGCCCCAAGGTAAAGCACATCTAAACCAGATTTTTTAGTCATAGGTGACTCCACTGTGAGACACATACATGTCCCTCTCACCAGGGTGGACAAGGAGAATGTTATGGTCAGCTGTCTATCCGGTGCCAGGATCCGTCAGATCACACATGCACTCAAGTCTCTCAACAAGTACTGTTATTACTCTGTCATAGTTCACGTTTGTGTGAATGACTTGAGACATACCTCATTGAACTATATGAAGAGAGACATGATTGAGCTCTCTGAATGTGTGTCCCAGACAGGTATGTCCCTAGCTTTGAGCAGCATTTGACCCTCACCTAGGATGAAACCACAATATAAACAAAAAATGACTGACTTCAATAACTGGCTTAGTTTCTGGTGTCATTCTAAGGGGATCCAGCTCCTGTCAGCCTGGGATGACATGGTTAATAAACCACACTACTCTAATCAATACCCAGGATTGTATTTAGTAATGACTGCCCATGTCCAGGAAGGACGTTAGCACTATCCCCAGTAAGATTTTACAATGCAGTTACAGAAACTTGTTTCAGGGCTGCAGAGAGTACCCCAGTCTTGCAAGGCTACAATGCCTTCCATACTTTTCAGACTGCAAAATGAACACGTGAGAACCAAAGGAGGAGGAGTATCTATCTTCATCAAAGATAAATACACCTCTAGACTGGTCAGACAGGAAAACTCCATGGAGTTACTCCAAGCTCAACTAAGTATGGGCAAGACCCCCATTCAAACCATCGTTAGCTATAGGACCCCTTCAACGGACCATAATACCCACACTGTTTATTTGGACCTACTTGAGTCAATTAAATTACAACCAAACACTCTAGTGTGTGTGTCTTTCAGCTTTTCCTGGTTAGGGGTCGCCACAGCGGAACTCCGGTCCACTAATGATTGGCAGTTGAGTTTTACGTGTTGAGTTGTCAGCCCTAACGCACAACTTTCAATGAAGGTATGCCCATTCACACGTCTCCACGCAGAAGACGCTCTGAGTGTCGAACCGGACAGCGTCTTACTGTGAGGCGACAACCAAACACTCTAGTCATGGGTGATTTTATTTATCCCTCCATTGACTGGGAAACTTATACAAGTACCAACATGCTCACACAAAGTTTCCTGGACTTAAACACTAATGCCCTGGGACAAATAGTATGCAACTCCATAAGGGGCTCAAATATTCTTGACCTGGTCCTCACCAACATGGTTGACCACTGCACCACCACAAGTATAGGACCCTCACTGGTAACATCTGATCACAAAGCAGGCACATTTGAAGTAGCTATAACACACGAACCGTTCTTAGGTGAAATCAGGCTAAAAAAATTCACCAAAGCTAATTATACCCTCCTAGGGGATGGCATAAATAATTTCCAAGCTCCTGTTCCATCAAATGGCATTGACAACTACATTAAGGTGTACACAAATGCCCTGTACAATCACTTGAACAAATGTATTGACAATGCTGTACCTGATAGGATCAAAATAAAATCCTCAAGAAAAAACAAGCCTCCTTGGTGGGCATCTAGTATTAATAAGTTATACAACAAGATGAAGAAGTTGCTGTCTAAAAATAAAAAAAGAGAGGTCCCAGCACTGAAAGAACAACCTCCTCTGCTTGAACAAACAAATAAGACAACAAAAAGATTCCTACCACTGAAATGAAGCAAAGAATAGTTGTGTAAAATCTTACCATAACCATAGATGTCCTTCTCTTCCATGTTGCAGTATTCTTGGTGTGGGATTTCCAGCCTCAGGTGACCCGTACGTCAGCTCCTATACAAAAGCTTCAGCTTGGCTGTTTTAGTTGCATGGGACGTCACACATAGGGCCATAAACCAGGGACCTTAAATGTGACGTCTACACGCACAGACTTTAGGACTTGAAGGCTCAGCAGAAAGGAGTAACCAGTGATGTCAGTCATAGGGTCAGGAGCCATTATGTGGATACATAGGTCACAGGAGAGGGTGTAGACCCCAAGAGACCTGAGGATATGAGTGACGGAGAGAGAGAGAAAGAAGGATAAGGGGTTGGTGGGTGGGAAGGAATGCTGCAACATGGAAGAGAAGGACAGCTATGGTTATGGTAAGATTTTACACAAAAATTCTATGTCCTTCTATTTCTATTTTGCAGTACTCGGTGTGGGAGAGTACCACTGCTTAGCTGGAAGGAAGGGTGGAGGAAGAAGAGGCTGAATCCACAAAGCCTTGCAGGATTGCCCTGGCAAATCCTGCACGTGCTCTGGAGACATTGTCTAACATGTAGTGTTTGGTGAAAGTGTGAATGGTGGACCATGTAGCCGCTTCTAGTATAGAAGCGGTGTCCAGACCTTTTAAAAAGGCTTTGGGGGCTGCCACTGCCCTGGTGGAGTGAGCTTTAACTCCCTGTGGAAGCTTTTTGCCATGGTGTGAATAACAGAGGCAAATGGCTTTTCTAATCCAACATGCAATGGTTTGTTTGGAGACTGCCTTGCCCAGGGCCCTGGGATGGAAGGAAAGAAAGAGTTGGTTGGATTTTCTAATGGATTTTGTTTTGTCTATGTAAAATCTTAGCTGTATGTCTACATCCAGGGATTGGAGTATTCTCTCCCCATCATTTTAAGAATAGCTTCACGTCGAGCCTCGCTAGTACGGGAAGGTCTAATGAGACTGCAGAAAGGTGTACTTTCACTGAACAGTAAGAGAGTTCGCCCTTTACTAGTTGACATACATATGCAAGAACTGGGGGTTGGGGGGGGGGGACCTACAATCCATACATCCCTGTCCTTGTCCAGACACCATTTAGAAAATATTTCCGATTTAGCCAAGTATGATTTTATTGTAGTAGATTTCCTGGTCACCCTCAGGACTGAAAGCACGTCCTCTGAGTAGTGGTGCCTGAAGGGAATTAGACGTTTATCACCCACAGAGTCAGACATAACATCTGCAAGTGTGGGTGGATGAGGGTTCCCTTTTATGTCAAACGGTCCACCTTGTGGAGTAACTTGTGGTGACTGCCCTTGGCTAGATTGAGAAGTAGGGGGAACCAGTGCTGCCTTGGCCAGTAGGGGGTCACCAGCAAGATTTTTGGTTTGTCTCTCCTGACTTTCAGGAGGACTTTCTGAATTAGTGGGAAGGGAGGAAAGGCATATAGAAACTTTCCCTTCCAAGAAATGCTGAAAGCATCTACTCTCCAGGCTAGAGGGGAGTAGGTCTTGGAGCAGAAGGGTCTGCAAATTGTCTGCTCTGGGGGGAGGCAAACAAGTCTACTTGAGGTGCGCCCTACCGGTGGACTATGTCTAGGAAGACATTCCTGTCCAGCATCCATTCGTGCTGTGGAGAGGATGTCCTGCTGAGAAGGTCTGCTTGTTTGTTGTCCTGCGAGGGGATGTAGGATACCTGCAGGGACAAGTTGTGTCAAGAGGCTAGGTCCCATATCAGTAAGGTTAGTCTGCAAAGGTGGTAGGCTTTTGTTCTAGAGGATGTTGGTGCCGATACCAAACATTTTTTATATACCACTGTAGCTTTCAGACGTGCATTCTGAGTAGTGGAAGTATGGGGATGGTGGCTGCCACTAGGCCGAGGATCCTTAGTTATTGCCTTGCAGTTATTATTTGGGTCTGCAGCAGGGTTTTGAAATGGGAGGTCAGGGAGCTGACCTTGTCCTGGGGAAGAAAGGCTTTCATTATGTCAGTTTTGATCCTGCAACCCAGAAATATTTTGTCTTGTTCTGGTGTCAGGGATGATTTTGGGAGGTTGAGGGTGAACCTCCAGAGTTTGTAGTAGGCACATGGTGAACTCTAGATGAATTAACAGGGTTTCTTTGCAATCTGCTAGGATCAGGACGTCATCTAGGTAGGGAGAAATCTGAATCCCCTGTGTTCTGCAATAGGCAACGGCAGGTGCCAGACATTTTGTGAACATTCTGGGGGCAGTGGACAAACCAAATAGTTTTGAATAGAAGCCCTTTCGCTCCTGTCCTGGAGGGACAGGTTCTATGGTGCCTAAGTTCAGAAGGTCTGTCAAAACCTGTGGAAAAAGGTTTCTTTGATTTTTTTGGGGGGGAAAGGGGACACCTCTTAAAGGTGGCCATTCTTTCCAGGAGAGGAAGTATCCTTTTTGAATAATAGCCAGAAACCATTTGTCTGTGGTGATGGTTTTGGGAGAGGTGGGCGGAAAGGGGAAGGTGGGCAAGGCAGTCACTCATTGTTGGGGCCTCCTTGATCTTGAAAAGGCTGTCTAGAGGGAGGCTGAGAGACAGCTGGCCTGGTAGGGGTTTGTCCCAGATCTCCTAGAAGGCTAAGCTGAGGTGCTAGACTTGGAGTACTGAGAGTTTTTTTTATCTTGTGCTGATTAAACTATTTTATTTCACTGACCATACATTGTGGATTATATCTTCTCTTCTTTTCGTGGTATTTTGGGAAGAGGTATAAACCTCCTTTCCAATTCTATCCATAGTTTTGCTGTCTTTGTCCATAGGTAAGAGAGAGGCAGATGGAATTAGTCTGGATTGTTTATCTGGTGAAATGGCAATCACAGCAGGATCTGCCAAGGAAGGCTTGACTAAGACTTTTTGGTCATCGGGCACCTTGTAGAAGCGCTCTGGCCTCTTAGGGGCAGGTGGCTGAGAATCTGGTGACTGACGCAGAGGCAAAGGCATCTAAAAAGGCAGGGATGACAGGTGGAATGGCAGAAGGGGAGGGAGATTCCACTTGTAATAGCTCAAAATACCTGTTTTGAGTCTCAAACATTTGTGAGGTGTCCCATTTCAAATATTCTTTCATTTGGTGATGGTTTCACCAAAGGTGATATCCTCGGGGGGGTCTCCCTCAATGGATTCATCATCTGGTGAATAATACTCTTGAGGAGAGGCTATTTGGGAAGTGTAAGAAATGGATTCTTCAGATGAGGAATAATAGGCCTCTTGTTCTTCTTCACTCTCCTGTGAGGTAAGTGGTGGAAGAGAAGAAGCACAGGCAGGCCTAGGGCTAAGCAGAGGAGGAGTAGCTGGAGAAGAGGCTGAAGGCCCAAAGGCCAGAAAAGCCTGCATTAATGAAGAGGTGAAGGACTGCCAATCTGGCAGGCCTTCTGCAGGTGTAGCCAGATGTTTATTTTTTTGTTTCTTCTTGATAGGGGTAGACTTAGGAGTAGGCCTGAAGTCGGATGCCTGTCTAAGGGAAGCAGTATCCGGTGGACGGATCTCGGCTGGGTCTGGTTCCCCCTCGGCCTCTGCAGCAGCTGGTGTCTGGGGGAGCTCCGGGGATGTGCTGGTCATCAACTGTGAAGCAGCTTCCTCCAAGGTCGCCGTTCAAGTAGACGGGTTCATCGGACATCCCTCAACTCCTGAATCAGTAACAGGTGGGGCATCTGATAACACAGCAGCAGAGGAAGAGGGCCTAGGAAACTTGGCCTTCTTTCGTGGAGGTTCACTCGAGGCCTCCGAGGTGGGATCCATCCTGAGAGCTAAATTTTTAACTGTTGGTTTTCCAGGTAGAAATTTAGTGCAGTCAGACAGCTGCAAAGGGTCTTAGAAATGAAAGCGGTGTGATCGTGCTCCTGGTCTTAAGCAAAAAAGTCAGTGGTCGTACGTGTCTTTACGGGGTATCTGGTACCCGCACTGGCATTTGCCCTTTTTCTCTGACATTGGCTAAGGATTGCTACAACAAAAGTACAGTTGTGTACATTTACCATAAATGTAGATGTTCGAGTGTATTCACTGTTACAGTCATTACATTTGGGTAATCTGCTTGCAGGTTGCCCTCAGTCGGCCTGATTAACAAAGTCTTGGGTCCTGTGTTGGTTGCTGTCCCTTCTTCCATGACATCAGGTCGTCAGGGGTATAAAACATGCAGCTGATGGCATTACATCAGTTTTTCTTGCCCCAGATGTCAGGTGCCCCCCTAATGGGGAGCAATTAAACATAAAAACACAAAGGTATACCTCCAACAAAAAAGCAAATACACCAAAAAGGCTTTTAAGCATAGTAAAGGAAAGTAGAGGTATAGCCAAAAGAAGTTAGGGGGCAGGAGAGAGGGTAACCAGGACTGCAACAATGAATACACTCGAACATCAACATTTATGGTAAGTGTACACAACTGTATTATGTTCTTTGTGTTTCACTGTTGCAGTCATTACATTTGGGTAGATTCCCAAAGCTATGGTTGGGAGGAGGAGTTTAGATAGCACTGGGGCCAGCTATAAGGCCCTGCAAGATCGCAGTGCAAGGCCAGCTCTGGATTTAGAGAAAATTGGCAAATGATAATGCTTGGTGAAAGTATATACAGAACTCCAGGTAGTAGCTTCTAGGATGTCCCTGGTAGGAACGCCTCTGAGAAAGGCTGTAGAAGTAGATGTTGCCCTGGTGGAGTGAGGTATGATCCCCTGGGGGATAGGTTTTCCATGGTGCTTATAGCAGAAATGAATGCAATGGCTTATCTATTTAGAAATGGTTTGTTTTGACATAGCCTTCCCCCTCTGCCCCTGCAGCAAATGCTACCAGCAGTTCAGATTTTCTTTGAGGTTTAGTCCTGTCCAAGTAGAATCTAAGTTGCCTCTGCACATCCAAGGAATGCAGAATCAGTTCCCCTTTGTTCTGTGGATTGGGAAAGATGGTTGGCAAATGAATGGACTGATTAAGAGCCACACTGGATACCACCTTGGGCATGAAGGATGGACTGGTTCTGAGTGACACCCTGTCCACATGAAAGATGATGAAAGGCTCCACTGCCATAAGGGTCTGTAATTCAGATACCCTTCTAGCTGAAGTGATTGCTAAAAGGAAAGCTGTTTTCCAAGAAATAAAGTTTAAGTCTGCAGTACCAGCTGGCTCCAAAAGGAGGTAGAGTGAGTTTCTCCAATACAAAGTTAAGGTCCCAGGCTGGGGTTGGAGCTCTCCTGGGTGGTCTCAAATTTTTGGCCCCTCTGAGGTACTGCTTGAGCAGTGGATGAGAGAAGAGGGGAGGTTCTGTGTTATAATGAGCTGAAATGGCTGAGGTGTGGATTTTAAAGGAGGAAAAAGACAGGCCCTTGTGAAGCATCTCAGTTAAGTACTGCAAAATCTGAGGTAAAATGGGCGCTGCTGTGCTCATCCCTTGAGATTGGTTCCAGGCACAGAATCTTTTCCATTTTTCAGCATAAGATTTTCTAGTACTAGGCCTCCTGCTTCTAAGATGACATCCATCATAGGTTTGCTGAGGGATGGTAACGGAGAGTTTAAGTAATTAGCCAGGCTGCAAGGTTCAGTGTTGGAAGCTGAGGGTGCAGAATCTGGCTCTCCTGCTGAGACAGCAGGGAAGGAGTTTGAGGCAGGTGCCATGGGGATAACCGTGATGCACTGCGCAGAAGGGGGTACCAGTGTTGGCATGGCCAGTCTGGAGCAATCAAAATAATCCTTTGTTTGTCCTGTTTGACTTTTAGTAGTACTTTGGAGAGCAGAGGCAGCGGGGAGAAGGCATAGACTGATAGGTTTTTCCCAGCTGAAGGACAGAGCATCCACATTCCAGGCTTGTTTGTGGGGAGTCCTTATGCAAAATTTGTCCAATTGGTAGTTCTGGGGGGAGGCAAACAAGTCTATATCTAGGCTCCCCCATTCGCTTGTCAACATGTTGAAAATCCTTGGTTCCAGTTTCCACTCGTGTGGGTCCATGAGGTTTCTGCTTAGTCCGTCTGCCAGTGTATTTAATTTTCTTGGCAGAAATTGAGCTTGTAGGTGCACTTGGTAGCTCAAGGCTGTGTTCCACAATGCCATGGTTAGTCTGCAGAGGGTGTAAGAATGTGTACCCCCCCCCCACTTGTTTATGCACCACGTAACCGTGGTGTTGTCGGTCTTTACCACAAGTTGTCCTGGAAGAATGTAGTCCTTGAAGGCTGTCAGAGCATTCTGTACAGCTAACATTTCTTTTTGATTGATATGCAGGTGCATTTGACTTGGGTTCCATTTGACCTGAATGCACTTCCCTGCCGGGTGAGCCCCCCATGCATAGTATGATGCATCCGTTGTTAGGGTTTGGGCGGCAGGGGGTGGTGTGAAAAGTAGTCCCTTGTTTTGGAGACAGGCCTCTGCCCACCAAAGGAATTCTAGGCGTAGGCAAGGTATGATACAAATCATTGTTTCTAGGCTGTGAGTATGTTGACTCCATAGGCTTTTTAGATACCACTGTAGTTTTCTCAGTTTGCGCAGTCTTGCATATGGAATTAGAAGAATGCAGGAGGCCATGAACCCAAGGCTTGCAGTATTTGTCTTGCAGACAGCAGGGTTTTTGAGGCCACTTGTTTGAAGTAGGTTGTCAAATGAATTTGCTTTTCTGGCATGAGGTAAGCCATCTGGGAAGTTGTATTCAAGCTTGCTCCCAGGAAAGTAATTTGTTGACAGGGTACCACTTGTGATTTATTTTTGTTTATGGTGTATCCTAGGCAAGTTAGAACCCTTTTTACAAATGCCAGATGATTCAAAGGTATGTCCTGGCTTTTTGTCTGAATTAGACAATCGTACAGGTATGGGTATATTTGAATACTTCTTTGCCTGCAAAATGCAGTAACTGGAGCTAGGCACTTTGTGAATACCCTGGGCGCAGTAGATAAGCCAAAGGGCAGTGCAGAGAACTGACAGTGCGTGTAGCCTGCTTGGAAGCATAGGTATCTTCTGCAAGATTCCCTGATTGGGATGTGCAGGTATGCTTCTTTTAAATCTAGTGTTGCCAACCAGGCGTCTTTGCCTAGCATAGGAAGTAATTGGTGAAGAGTCAGCATCTTGAATTTTGGAATCTCCAGAAAGGTGTTTAGAGTAGACAGGTCCAGGATTGGACGCCATGATTTGTCTTTTCTGGGTACCAGGAAAAGTCTGGAGTAGAAACCATGTCCCTTTTCCTCTTCCGGTACCAGATGAATAGCCCCCATGCTTAAGAGAGAAAGTACTTGTTTTTGAGCCTCTGCACACTGATTTTAGGGGTAGGTCCGGCCACCCGCTTGGTGTTGGCAACGTGTGGAAGTGAAATCTGTATCCCTGGGACACTATATTTAAGACCCATTTGTCCTGGGTAATGAGTTCCCAGTTCTTTGCATGAAAAGCAATCTTTCCCCCAAAGGGGCAGTCAGTTAATAAGTGCTTGGAAATTTTAAACGGAAGTCATAGAGACAGTTTACCATGAGGAGAGTCTTATTATTCCCAGATATGGAAGTGGAGGCCCCCCACTGCTTAGTCCTGTGTATCCCCTGGGACTGAAAATAGAAGTTATGTACTCACTATAACTTTCCATCTGAGTAGATACTTCATTTGTCTGCAACATGTGGGATTCGGATCCGACCGGCAGCTTTCCAAGCTTCAAGATCCGAGCTCCTAGCTCCTCCCCCTACCCATAATCCCTTGCTACCAACCACATTACCTCAAATCGGTTATTTTGCCCTATAAGCTAAAGACGGAGAGAATTCTCCACAGGACAATATTTTACCGAGGTTCGGGGGATGGCAGGGGGGGTCGGTTGCAGACAAATGAAGTATCTACTCAGATGGAACGTTATGGTGAGTACATAACTTCTATATCTGAAGTAGTTACTGCATTTGATCTGCAACCTGTGGGACAGAATCCCCAGCTTACCTAAAGGCCCTGGGTGGACCCTACGGAAGGATATTCCGAAGCACCGCGGAGCCAAAGGAATCCCTGCTTCTGGAGATCATGTCCAGTTTGTAATGAGAGATGAACGTATGGGAAGAGGACCAGGTAGCCGCTGAACAAATATCGTCAACTAGAACTCTAGACCAAAACGCTGTTGAGGTAGCCACAGACCTGGTAGAGTGTGCCCGGATGGCAACCGGAGCTGGTCTCCCGATTGAAATGTATGCCTGTCTGATAGATTGAGAAATCCAATTTGCTACTGTCACCTTAGAAATTGTTTTGCCCATGGCTGATTTAGCATAAGAAACAAACAACTGGTCTGACTTGCGGAAATCTTTAGTCCTGTGCAAGTAAAAATGCAGTTGCCTGTGTACATCCAATTTGTGCAATGTGTATTCACCTTTGTTTTGGAAGCTAGGGAAGAAAACAGGTAGGTTAATAGACTGATTAATGTTAGATTCTGTGGCTACCTTAGGAAGAAAAGAAGGATTAGTCCTGAGGGCCACCCTATCTTTGTGAAAAATAAGGTATGGATACTTAATGCACAAGGCTTGTAGCTCTGACACCCGCTTGGCAGAGGTAATTGCTACCAAGAAGGCAGTCTTCCAAGATAAGAACTTTAATGGCGCAGAGGCCGCAGGTTCGAAAGGTGGTCCCGTTAGTGCTTGTAATACCAGGGTAAGATCCCATGGAGGCATAGCCGGTTTAATGGGAGGCTTTAAGAGGAACACGCCTTTTAGAAAGGCTTTGCATATTTTAACTGAAGCCAAAGAACTTATGCCATCTCCTACATGATAATGGGAGATGGCAGCAAGTTGAACTTTAATGGTGGACGCGCTAGCTCCCTGCTCAAAAAGGAGGGATAGAAAGTCCAGAATGTTGGGAATAGGAACCGTAAAGGGGTCTAATCCCTTATCCTTTGCCCAGATGGAAAAACGTCTCCATTTACTGTTGTAGAGTTTTCTGGTGGATGGCTTATGAGCTGCCACGAGAATAGCCTTGACTGGGGAAGAGATACCAGGAGTCCTTGCCATTAATGGAACTGGATCAGCCAGGCTGTGAGCCGGTGGCTGGCCAGGTTTGGAGTGTGGCATCTCGTCGGATGTGAGATTAGGTCTGGTTTGGGATCCAGAATCCAAGGGGGAGCCACACTGTGAGACTGCAGAAAGGGGAACCAGACTTGTCGAGGCCAGAAGGGAGCAATGAGAATCACTTTGCTTTCCAACCGACAGGTTTTCTGGATGAATTTCATCATCAGAGGAAGAGGAGGATATGCATAAAGAAGACCAGGCGGCCAAGCATGAACCAGGGTGTCCCTGGGGGATTCCCCTTTGGGGGGAACTATCGCGAAGTACTCGCTGCATTTTGCGTTTAGGGGAGAAGCAAAAAAGGTCGCAGCGAGGTTGACCCCATTTGTGGAATATTTGTTTCGCGACCGAGGGATTCAGAGACCACTCGTAAGGGCTGAGAAACACCCGACTTAGGCTGTCTGCTAATATGTTGGTCCGTCCCGGAATGTGCGTTGCTATCAGAAAGCGGTTGGTGGAAATCGCCCATTCCCACACTCTCATGGCTTCTCGACACAGGGGGTAAGACCTGGTCCCTCCCTGTTTGTTGATGTACCATACCACGGACATGTTGTCAGTGTGGATTGCAATAGTCCCCAGAGGTAGAAGGTGATGGAGAGGTTGCAACGCCAATAGCACTGCCCTCATCTCTAGGACATTGATATGCAATGCAGTCTCTAGAGGAGTCCACGTTCCTTGGACTGACTTCCCTGCATAATGCCCGCCCCACCCGAGGCAGGAAGTGTCCGTGGTCAACGTGGCTTCGACTGGGGGAATTACAAAGGGTCTCCCTTCTTTGAGATCTTTTGCCTGTAGCCACCAAAGTAGGGAGTCCCTGCATGCCCTGCTCAGGGGGATAGGCATGTCCAAAGAGTGGGTCAACAGAGACCATTGGACCTGGAGAGTCCACTGTAATACACGCATCCGCAGACGGGCATGGAGAGAAAGGCCGATTGCAGCCGACATAGATCCTAACGCCCTCAGGACTAATTCTGCTGGGGGGGGGGGGGGTTTGGGATCTGAAGAATATCCCAGACTTGGCACAGGCAGGACTTCTTCAAATTGACTGAAATGCCCAAATGAGCAAACAGAGATAGGGCATAGTCTCTCGCTGTAACCAGAAGATGCTTATTGGGGGCGGTGAGGAGCCAATCGTCCAGGTAAGGGAACACCTGAATGTCCTGGAGTCTCAGGTGGGCTGCTACCACTGCCATGACCTTGGTAAACACTCTGGGGGCTGAGGTTAGGCCAAATGGAAGAACCCTGAACTGATAAGGACTGGCTCCTAGCCGGAAGCGGAGAAATCTCCTGGACCGTCTGTCCATTAGTATATGGTAGTACACGTCCTTGAGATCCAACGAGCACATCCAGTCGTTCTCCTGCAGAAGGGGGAGAATAGATTGGAGAGTGACCATCCGGAACTTTTCCTTGGGTATGAACAGGTTCAGGGACGAAAGGTCTACAATGGATCTGAGGTCCCCTGTTTTTTTGGCACCAAGAAGAACCTGGAGTAATAACCCGATCCGGACTGATCTGGGGGGACGGGCTGGATGGCTCTTTTTCTTAGCAACTCTGAAATTTCTTGAGTTGCGGACTCCCTTTGATGGGGTGGAACATCGGGGAGATGTTTGGGCTTGGGGGGGGGGTTGCAAGAATGGAATTGTGTAACCTCTGGATATTATCTGGAGCACCCATCGATCGTTTGTAATTGACTCCCAGCTTGATAGGTGCTCCGATAGTCGAGAGGCGTCTGCTTCCAGAGAGGGACAGTCGGGCAAGCCCCAGGGCTGTTGCGGGTCCCTCCGAGAAGGGTTCTCTAGACCCGGTTACGCTGGCCCCTCTGCCTCTGGGCCGGCGTCCACCTTGTCCTCCTCTGCCTCTAGAGGACGAGTTGTCCGCAGCAGGACGGGATTGCTGAGATTTCCGGAACCACAGCTTCTTTTGCCCCCTCTGATTCCTGGAGAAGGA
Organism: Protopterus annectens; assembly: GCF_019279795.1. Classification (NCBI taxonomy): domain Eukaryota; kingdom Metazoa; phylum Chordata; order Ceratodontiformes; family Protopteridae; genus Protopterus; species Protopterus annectens. Next base: position 723,898,076 of record NC_056737.1, read on the forward strand.
TCTTTGGGGGTTCGAGAAGCGGACTCCGACGGCGTCTTCCCATCCTTCTCGCTTTGGACTAGCATGTCGCGAACCGATGAGCCAAATAAGGCCGAACCATCGTAAGGGGCGTTCGCGAAGGACGCCTTGAAGGGATCCGTGAAGTCTCAGAGGCGGAGCCAGGACTGCCGTCGCAAAACTACTCCCGCTCCGCTAGCTCTAGCGGCTCCTTCCGTGGCATGAGAAAGAAGCCGCATAGATGTGTTTGATATGGACTTTAGAGTGGCCATTCGGGTCTCAAAAACCTTTTTGTCTGAGACCGTGATGGACTCCGGAGGGGCTGCAGCGTATTCCTTAATTAACTCACGCTGTAGCCTGATAGTGTGTGCCATGTAGTTCAGCGACCTTATAGCAAAGGTTGCTGAAGCAAACATCCGCTTCCCAATACGGTCCAAAGCCCGGGACTCCTTGTCCGGCGGATGGACCGAAGAACTTTCTTGGGCAAGTTCTTTCTTAGTGGCAGCCGCCACCAACATAGCATCTACTGGTGCGCCTTTGGACCACGAAGGTCTATCACAGGGAGGGCTGAAGACCTTATCCGGGTATTTAGGGATAGGCTCCACGGTGTCGGGCTCTTTCCAAGCCCTGGTGGTAATTAGGTCCACCAAGGGGTTGGCTGGGGGGACACCCAGGAGGTAGATGGGCCTGCCTCAAAGGCCTCCAGAAATACGGACTCGTCCATGGAGGGCTTTTGGGCCGACCACCCCCCTCTTATACACAACATCTCCATGATGTCTCCAAATGAGACATCTTCAGGGGGTGACCTTGGGGAACCCTCCGTATCCTCCAACCAGATCCGTGGTAATGGACTCGGGGAGTCCAGGTGCCTCCTTTTGCACTGGTGCTTCCGAGGCACCTCTTCGGGCGGGCTGTCAAGAGGGCTCGTCCACCGGTTGGTGTTCCTCCCTGGGAACTAACTGGAGGCTTTGGGCAGGCTGTCCCGATGGACGGATGAGCGAAGACAGACCCTGATACAGTGGGGGCACAGGCGGATCCGAAGGCCCGGTCGGGGACCTGGATGATCTCGACAGTACCCTCTCCACTACCTCAAAGGCCAAGGGAGATTCACCATCACCAGCCTGAGAAAGTAACCTCCTCGGCTCCGAGGTAAGGATCGGGGTCGGAGCCGAAGCAATCGTATCCGAGGCAGTGGTGCGCTCTGGCCCCATCGGCGCCGAAGACACAACCGCTCCCTCGGATCCGATGCTCAACCCTCGGCCCCGAGAGCTTGGATCCGACAAGCTCGAAGGCATAGTCGGCGTCGAAGACACTATCCCTGTCGGCGCCGACGTATCCCCGGATCCGAAAGGGCCTGGATCCGAAAACTCCGAGACCCGATAATGGGTTGGAGAAGGAGCTATCGGGGCAAACATGGGGGCTGCACTCCCTCCCAAGGGGGGGGGGGCAAGAGCATCCCCATCTGCATCTGGGTCTGCAAAAATCTTCGCATCATCTGATCCATGTCTGCTTCGGAGATGCTTCTGGTAGACCTCGAAGAGGTAGTCGAAGCAGGCCAGGAAGGCCGCCTCGAAGACCTCGAGGGAGACCTATCCTCCTCCTCCGGCTCCTGGGAAAAGGAAGGAGAACGGAGCTGAGAGGACAAGGATCCGGAGACCCTCTCAGGAGATTTCAGAATCTTTTCAGGCGGAGCCGGGGGATGAGACTCGGCCCGCCTCTTAGAAATATGACCCTCTCTCTCTCTGTGTTTCTTCTTCTCCCTGTGGGAAGAAGAACCAGACTCCACAGAGCTAGTACCCGATAAGGGAGGTTGAGTCCCGGGTACAGCTGAGGGAGTAGCCGGCGCTGAAGCTACCGGAGTAGCCTGGATCCGGCTAGGAGAGAAAGAAGAAGCTGATTCCTGAGGGAGTTTTCCCGCCAGGATCAGCTTGTTCTTCCTGTCCCTAAGTGCCCGAGGATTAAAGGCCGCACAAATCTGGCAGGCCTCTGACAAATGTGCTGCCCCCAGACACAAAACACACTGAGTGTGGCCATCAGCTGGGGAAAGCTTATGGCCACACTCAGTACACTTAGAAAATATAGCTTTTACTTCAGCCATAACTCTCTCACATACACACCCAAACACTAAGGGGGGGGGAGACAAAATTTAAACTAAAGAGAAAGTTTTTTTTTTTTTTTTTTTTAAAAATGTGGGTATGATTAGATAAACGCTAAAAACAACACACACACAATTTAAACTAGAAACTAGCCTTTAGAAAAGGAACAATCTCACCAGGCCAGGAGCTCTTCACTAAGAAGCAACTGTCTTTAGCAGCGCCAAAAAACGATCTGGGGTAATGTGGTTGGTAGCAAGGGATTATGGGTAGGGGGAGGAGCTAGGAGCTCGGATCTTGAAGCTTGGAAAGCTGCCGGTTGGATCCGAGGTCGGATCCGAATCCCACAGGTTGCAGATCAAATGAAGTAACTACTTCAGATCCTGGGACTTTTGCTGTGTCTGGGTTTAGCTTGAGAAGACCTGGAAGGGGCTAGAAAGGACCAATTCTTAGAGGGCCAGTGCCTACTAAATCTAGGAGGCTGAACTTATAATAAATCTCCAACAGTTTGCATAGATTTTCATCTTCCATCTTTTTAAGAACTTCCTCAGTCTTGTTGCCAAACAGGCGGTCCTGATTTAAGGGAGCATCCAACAATTTAGCTTTAACATGATCAGACAAGGACTGCTCCTTTAGCCAAGCATGCCTTTTGAGCACTGACCCAGTAACAGCAGCCCTGGAAAAGGCCTCTAATGAATCAAAACCACATTGCAAAGTATGTTTTCCAAATTGTTCAGCAGAATGCATTAAATCCTGTAATTCTTTATTTTCAACACAGTCAGGAATCAACAATTTTCTGTTTAAGCAGTCCAATAACATGTTGCTGATACTTTAACATATGAAATTGGCAGTTTAAAGCCCTGATGGCCAAGGTTGCAGAAGTGTAAACTTTCTTACCCCATCTATCCAGCGCCCTGGAGTCTCTATCAGAAGGGGTAGAATTTTTTAGCAGTAGAAGCCTTAATGCTCTTGGGCCCCTGTGAAATAGTCTCTGAATCCGCAATAGGATTTTTAAAAAATAACTTTTGTGACTCAGGGACCCTGTAGTATCTGTCAGGTTTTCTGGGAGCAGGAGGCGAGGAATCAGGGGCCACACTAGATTCCGAAAAAGCATCATCAACAATTTCCAGTACAGGAGGAATAGCTAAAGGCCTATGCTGGGGTAGGAGTAAGAAATCCCTAAGCCTCTTTTTTGAATCAGAAAAATCCTGGCTTTCCCAGTGGAAATGCTCCTTTAGAGTATGCAAGGTTTCCCCAAAAGAAAAATCCTTTGGAGGGGAAGCAGAGTGAATGGAGTCCTCTGCATCAGAATCCTCATAAGTAAATAAGGGCAAATCCAGATCATCAGAAGAATCAGAAAAAACAGAATCTTGGTCAGATGATTCAAAAACAACTTCAGTCCTAGGCCTCTTAGAAAGGAGGGGTTAGCTACCCCTGATTAGAGTAATTAAATCTTCAGCCATTTTTATTATTTGTTTTTTAGGCAAAGAGGCCTGAGCATGTGGCCTGGGCATAATTTTTTTAGGCATGGTTCGAGATTTAGGCCTAAGTGAAGGAGGAGGCGTCAGTTTAATATTAAAGTCCATAGGCCTGAATACACCCTCAGAAGCCGGTGTCTGCACAGCGGCTCCAGACCCAACCAAGGTAGAGACATCCGCGGGTTCCATAGTTGAAGCATCTCGCAATATACCGGACTCAGAATGGGCCTGCGAATCAGAAGTAGCGGGTATCAGGGGCTGCGAAAGCGCCTCACTGAGTACCGGCGAACTGGTGACTGGCTTAGGAGAAGCGTCGTCGGCAGTTCTGAACCTCGACGGCCTGTCTCTATCTTTATCTTTCCATTTTTTGGAATTCCGGTAGTCGGATGGCTAACCGACGACATTTCTGGATAATTAAACCGAGAACCAAAATATTTAGAGGGGAAAATGGGTTCAGGCACCTAGGCAGCGAGACATTTCCCTGTGGAACATTTGACTGGGGACACATGCCTGAAGTGACATTCAGCTGCAGAGAAATATGGCTGTTTGAAAATTCCCTGTGGGCAAAGAGAAGCATACACTGCCATGCCCACAACTTCAGTAACCAAATGCACAGGGGGAAAACAATGTCCATGGTCCCCAACGGAACATGAGACAGCAGGCAATATGGCAGGCATCAACAGCAGGCTGGCCAGAGGGCATGTCACTGGCAGTACAAATGCAGTGCACAATGGGCAGTGCCTTTATAATTGGAGTGTGTGGACTACTACCCCCTTCACAGTGTCTAGGGAACATTACCTAAAACACATACTAGAGCGTAAATGTGACTACAGTATCCTGCAGGATTTCATCCATGCTGTATCACATTCTACATGTTGTAGTTACATAAGTATGTACTGTACACTGAGCACAACACTCATCACTTCTTCTGCCACCATTCATTTGGTTATTAAAGCTGTGAGCATGGCAGGGGTGTGCTTCTCTTTGCCCACAGGGAATTTACAAACAGCCATATTTCTCTGCAGCTGAATGTCACTTCAGCCATGTGTCCCCAGTCAAATGTACCACAGGGAAATGTCTCGCTGCCTAGGCGCCTGAACCCAGCAAAAGTGTACTATGTGCCCTTTCAATAAAAATATTAAGAAAAGGAAACCAAAAGCACTTTAACTGTGTATGCATATGTATACATATACATATGTATATATACACAGAACTGAACATAAGAAAAGGGAGGGAATAGAAAATTGGTCATATTTGTTGCAGACTTAACTTGGTAAGGAGAAAAAAGAACATGACATTATTATTAATGCATTCTGTACAACATTCAGGAAAAAGAAAATTTTCCCACTGCAAGCACTGGGGAACAATATTACTTTAAAGTCCCATTATTTCCAGCAGCAGCGGTCATATAGACATGATACTGCAAGTACCTCTCAGTGCAGTAACAGTTCTACACCTCAGCAATACTCTGTGTGTGTGTGTGTGTGTGTGTGTGGGGGGGGGGGGGCTTCAATTTATCTTGGACTACAAAAAGATACTTTGAAAAAAGGGCTGTGACTTGGCTATTTTTTCAGCTGCAGTTGTATAGTGCTTTAGTATAATGTAAGACAGATTCTGAGAGACATACATGAGGGTCATTCCAAAAACAAACAGCAGCCTGTTACAGAAGGTCTATAAAATGACAGTGGCTAACACTAATCCTATATGTCAATGAGATGGAAACACATCACTACTTCTTTATGTCTAGCATGACTCAAAGCAGACATGAAATGGATTCTATGAAAGAGAAAGGGTTGAAGAAAAACAAGATCACATTAATATGTCAAGCACCATGGACAACCATTTATGTAAAAAACATTAAAACTGTATAAGAAGTCCTTTGACTTTGATGTGTTAAGTAGCTTAGAAAGCAAAGACACAGTGAAAAACAGTAGTTTCTAAGTTGGAGTTTTCCTTTAAAATCAATTTTGCCCTGTCTGGATTTGCTTTCAGAACGACTTTCTGAACTACTGGAACTGGACAAAAGGCAAAATTCAGTTCCTGATTTCAGTGAAAAGAGATGCATCTAGCTTTCATCTGTTTGGGTAAGAAGTAGAAAGCAGAACACTGGAACATGAGCATTCAGGGAAGCAACAAACAGATCCAGTTTTGACATCACACTAAGGTTTATAAAGTCATCAGCTGCCATTTGTCAACTAGCAACATCTACTAAAAGAATATGCTCACAAATTTTACTCTGAAAGACTGCCATCAGGATAAATTAATGCTGAACTGCCCATTGCCAATATTAGCATGGTTTGCCTGTCAAACCGCTAAGACATTGTCCATCCCTATTTGCTGATGTTCTACATGACAGCACTATCTGAAGTCATCTAAAAAGATCTCAACAAAATATTATCCTGAAATGCTTCTAGAGCCCTTGAGTTGTTATCTTCAAACCTACAAAAATATTTCCTGTGGAGACTAATTGCCCTGGACAGACAGATTTTTCAAGTGGGATTCCAATGCATTACTCCAGAAGTCTTGTTAAATACTGATGGTGGTGAGTATGAGAAAACAGTTATGTCCCTACTGAGACCATATGGATTCACCCAAAAAAACAAATTGAAGTTCACCTTTAGTATTGTTGATTCTAAAGAATCTGTAGCTTGATTTTAGATGCTCTTCAGCACCCAAAGTTGTTTTCTGATATGTATGTAGTCTTGCATTAGGAAACATTAATATGTGGGAGGACGAGGTCCATGTAAGTCTATGCATACTGCTCCAAATATAAGGTACTATCTTCACTGCTGTGAATGAAAGGGGAAGCATTTTCTTCATGAAGAAGTTGATTTCTATCTTGTGCTGCAGAAGACAGACTCAGCTGAGCTGAATCAAGTATTACCTCTAGGGAAGCCACTATTTGAAGTGGCATTAGATTTGACTTCTTGCAGTACATGTGTATGTTGAAAGACTAAAGTAATTCTATGGTCACTACTACCTACTGGTACAAGAATTCCCAAATCTGAGTTACCATCAGACAATCCTCTGGATAAGAAATGTGGTTGTGTGTTGCTTCCTCAAATGTGTAAACATTGTAGTTGGACATTCTTTGAATCTCTTGATCTGCAGACAGAACAAACAGTACAGTTGCAGACTGGAAACAGATATCTGCTACATGAAGTCTCAAACATTTTCTTTGCAAGGGCTGACTGGGATATGGAAGAAGGCATACTGCATATATCAAGTTACATTAAAGGAGTGGTATTTTAGATGGACAGTACAGTCTTCAATGTAACCATACTACAAATTTGTTATTCTGAAATTATATGTACTGGGCAGCTCTAAAATTGGTCCCACAATCTGCTTTTTGTAAACCAAAAAAATGCTGCATAAAAATACCTGTTGCTTTTTGGTGTTTTGTGAAAGTACAGTTGTGTACACTTACCATAAATGTAGATGTTCGAGTGTCTTCACTGTTGCAGTCGTCACAGGCCGGCCCGAATACCAGAGACTTAGTATTTCTGTATCGGTTGCTGTCGCTTGAGGACTGATGTCAGGTTGTCAGTGGTGTAAAGGAAGGCAGTCAACGCCATTACATCAGTTTTTCTTGCCTTAATCTGTGTGGAACCCCCAAAGTAGGAGGCCAGGTTCCGGTGGAAGAACCCCACCAGTGGAATATCAATACCAATATGTCCCTTGTAAGGAAAGGAGAACAACAAGGAAGAAAGGTAACAAAAAGAGAAAGGGGGGTGGAGGGAGGGAAACCAGGACTGCAACAGTGAAGACACTTGAACACCTACATTTATGGTAAGTTTACACAACTGTACTATGTTCATGTTTCACTGTTGTAGTCATCACATTTGGGTAGATTCCCAAAGCTTAGGAAATGGATAGGTCTACCCAGGGGAAGGACAGGGAATCCACCTTCCAAGCTATGCAGTGATGCTCCCTGGTGCAGAATTTGCAGAGCTGATGGTTGGTGTGGGAGGCAAAGTGGTCGACCTCCAGGGTTCCCCATTTCTGAATTATTAGGAAGAAGGTGCTTGTGTTAAGCTGCCACTCATGTGGGTCCAAAAGCTTTCTGCTTAATTGGTCTGCCAGGTTGTTGAGAGAACCTGGTAGGTATTGTGCTAACAGGTGTAGATGCATGGAAGAGGCTGTGAGCCAAAGGGTCATGGCCAGCCTGCACAGCGGGTAGGGGCGAGTCCCTCCCTGCTTGTTGAAGTACCACATCACAGTGGTGTTGTCTGTTTTGATCAGGAGAACCCTGGAGAATGAAGGGGTTTGAAAGCTATCAAGGCCTGCTCCACAGCCATCATCTCTTTTTGACTGATGTGCAGGGGGATTTGCTGTGGACTCAATTGGCCCTGTATGCACCTGCCATCCAGGTGAGCAACCCAACCATAGTCTGATGCTTCTGTGGTGAGGGTCTGTGTGGCAAGGTGTGGGGAGAAGGGCAGTCCCTTGTTGTGGGTGCAGGCTGTTGCCCACCAAAGAAATTCCTCCCTCAGGCAAGGAATAACAGATAGAAGAGTTTCCAGGTCTTGAGAGTGTTGACACCAAAGGCCCTTTAAGTGCCAGTGAAGTTTCCTCATATGCAGTCTGGCATATGGAATGAGGAGAATGCAAGATGCCATGAATCCTAGGGCTTGTAGGATTTTCCTTGCAGAAAGCTGGGGCCTGGTGGCCAGTTGAGAGAAGTAAGCTGAAAGGAAAATGTGTCTCTCTGGTGTAAGGCATGCCATCTGGAATGCTGTGTCCAGACTTGCTCCCAGGAAGATTATCCTTTGGGTGGGTACCTGTTTGGATCTCTCTTCGATTATTGTGTACCCGAGGGAGGTTAGTAGGTATTTTACAAAGGCCAGGTCTTTGAGCAGCTTTTCATGGCTGTCTGCCTGAATAAGGCAGTCGTCTAAGTACGGGTAAATTTGTATATTTCTTTGTCTGGAATAGGCAAAGGCCGGAGCCAGGCATTTTGTGAAAACTATGGAGCAGTAGATAAGCCAAAACGAAACGCAGAGAACTGAAAAGGTGAAGCAGAGATATTTTCTGCAGGACTCCCTGATAGGAATGTGGAGGTGGCCTCTTTTAGGACCAGAGTGGCTAGCCAAGTGTCCTTAGAGAGCATGGGTAGCAGCTGCTGCAGGGTGAGCATTTTGAATTTTGTGATCACCAGGAAGGTGTTTAGAATGGATAGATCAAGGATGGGGCACCAGGTACCCTCTTTTCTGGGCACCAGAAAAAGGTCTTGAGTACAAGCCTTGGCCTATCTGCTGTTTAGGAACGTGCTCTACTGCCCCCTAGGAGAGCAAGGAATGGATTTGCTTTTGAGCCTCTGCCCACTGATTTGGTGGTAGATCTGGGAACCCTTCTGAGGTTGGAAGGGTGTAGAAGGAGAATTTATACCCCTGAGACACAATGTTCAGAACCCATTGGTCCTTGGTAATGCTGGCCCAGGTGCTTGAGTGAAAGGAGAGTTTTCTTCCAAGGGTTATGTGATGGTGGGCAGAGGCGAAGTTGGGAGGCGGCAAGTCATTGTAAGTTCTTACCATAAGGGGGTGGCTTAGAACGCCTTGGTTTTGAAGTGGAGGAAGTCCGCTGCTGCTTAGATCTCTGCAAACCCTGGGAGTGATGTCTGGGGGGGGGGGTCTGTTTCCACGGGGCCTAGGCTGGGCCTGTTTACTAGGAGCAGGAAAGGACCAGTGTTTGGAGGGAAAATGCCTGCTGAACCTAGGAGGCTGGACCTGTAAGAAATCTATAACTGTCTGCATAGATTTTGCTTTTTCTTCCATCTTTTTTGGGATCTCTTCTGCTTTAGTGCCAAATAACTGAATACAAACTGTTACTCGACCAGAAAAAACCAAGAAGAACAGACTGGATCAGAAAAATCGGAAAGCCACTAGTCCACTCAGCGATATGAATCTTCATATCGCTGAGTGGACTAGTGGCTTTCTGATTTTTCTGTTCCAGTCTGTTCTTCTTAGTGCCAAATAAGTTATCTTTGTGCAAGGGTGCATCCAACAATTTTGATTTGACATGGTCTGGCAGGGGTTATTCCTTAAGCCATGCATTTCTTCTAATGACAGATCCAGTGAGTGCTGCCCTGCAAGAAGCTTCTAGGGCATCAAAACCACAGTGCAAAGTGTGTTTAGTTACTTGACTTGCAGAATGCACTAAGTCTTGTAAATCTGTAGATTCTGCCCATGCAGGGAAGGAGGACATTTTTTTCTTTAAGGAGTTCTGAGGTATGTTGCTGATATTTAAGCATATGGAACTGACAATGAAGTGCCCTGATAGCAATAGTAGCTGAGGTGTATACTTTTTTACCCCATCTGTCCAGTGCTAGGGAATCCCTGTCTGAGGGGGTGGGATTTTTAGCTGAGGTTGCTTTAATCCCTTTTGGCTCTTGAGAAATGAAATGACCTCAGGGTCAGCTGTTGGATTTTTAAACGGATATTTGTTTGAGTCATGGACTCTGTAGTACCTATCTGGTTATCTGGGAGCAGGAGGGGAGGGCATCTGGAGTTGAGCTGGATTCAAGGGAAACATCATCCACCACATCCAGGACTGTGGGGGATGGCTAAGGGTCTGTGTTGTGAAAGGTTCAGGAACTGAGTTTAGTTACTTGACTTGCAGACTGCATTAAGTCTTGTAAATCTGTAGATTCTGCCCATGCAGGGAAGGAGGACATTTTTTTCTTTAAGGAGTTCTGAGGTATGTTGCTGATATTTAAGCATATGGAACTGACAATGAAGTGCCCTGATAGCAATAGTAGCTGAGGTGTATACTTTTTTACCCCATATGTTCAGTGCTAGGGAATCCCTGTCTGAGGGGGTGGGATTTTTAGCTGAGGTTGCTTTAATCCCTTTTGGCTCTTGAGAAATGAAATGACCTCAGGGTCAGCTCTTGGATTTTAAACGGATATTTGTTTGAGTCAGGGACTCTGTAGTACCTATCTGGTTATCTGGGAGCAGGAGGGGAGGGCGTCTGGAGTTAAGCTGGATTCAAGGGAAACATCATCCACCACATCCAGGACTGTGGGGGATGGCTAAGGGTCTGTGTTGTGAAAGGTCTAGGAACCGAGTCTCTTTTTAGACTGAGGGTAGTCTTGACTCTCCCATTGGAAATGCTCCCCTCTTAAGGTATGCAGGGTTTCCCCAAAGGAAAAATCCTCTGGGGGAGCAGCTGAAGGAATGGATTCCTCTGCATCAGAATCCTCATATGTGGAGAGGGGCTGCATGTCTTCATAGTCAGATGCATCAATTCATCTGACTCTTGCTCAGACAAAATTACTAGAGGCAGATCTCTTTTCCTTTTCGAGGGAGTTGCTTGACTTCCCCTAATCAGCATGATAAGGTCTTCTGCCATTTTAAGCATTAGAGACTGAGACAATGGAGCAGGTGTCTGAGAATGGGTAGTCTGTTTCTTGGGTGTGGTTCGACCCCTGGGCCTAAAGAACTCAGCTGTTTTCGAAAGAACGGTAGTTGTGAAAGTAGGCATCATTTTATGTCTTGATTTGGTGGTGCGAAGGACCTCCTCGGAAGCCGGTGCCTGCACAGCGGTTCCGGACCTATCCAAGGTAGAGACGACCACAGGATCCTTAGTTGAAGAAGAGTTCTGTGGCATACCGGACTCTGAAAGGGTCTTGGTAGCGGCCTGCAAATTAACGAAGCTGGCATCAGGGGCTGCGAAAGCACCTCACAGAGTTCCGGAGGACTGACGACTAGTTTAAAGGAAGTGTCGTAGGAAGGTTTGGTCCTGTGCAGTCCGTCTCTGTCTTTATGTTTACGCTTTTTTGGAAGATCTGCTGTCAGATGGCTTACCAAAGCCATATTGGAATTTGAAGACTGTAAACGGAAATATCTGGCTACAATATGGGCCTGATGACAAGTAGTTCTGGTGTTAAACAGAGCACAGAAGTAACAACGAGGAACATCGTGGTCTGGGCCTACACAAGTGACGCAGCAAGAGTGGAAGTCCTGGTGTGGTATTTGCTTTTCACAGGCAAGACAATTATTAACTTTTTCTGACATCAGTTAGTGCAAGAAAAAAGGATCCCCAATGGGGTACGTAGCTTTCGAAGACCAACTTCAATTCGGAAACCAAAACTCAGGTAGCGGCAGACAGGCACTTGTGCAAACTGCTTCTGCTTTGGGCTCCACGGCAAGAAAGACTGATGTAATGGGGTCGGCTGCCTTCCTTTATACCACTGACAACCTGGTGCCAGTCCTCAAGCGACAGCATCTGATGCAGAAATACTAAGTCCCTGGTATTCGGGCCGGCTGAGGGCTACCCTGGCAGGGATAACCCAAATGTGATGACTGCAACAGTGAAACACAAAAAACATCCACTATCCCAGCCATTGATCCATTTAAGCAAAGCTGATTAAGTTAAATGAAGTCCTTATCTGGTGAACTGGTGTATGAAGGACTATGTGTGACAAAGGACGGTTTGTAGATTGTGTAGCATCTACCGAATCTACTTGTCTGTAGTAATTAACCAGAAACAAAACAAGCTGCAAAATTCACCTGGCTTGGATTTGGACCGTCTGTAGTAATACCTAGCCAGACTACGCTATAAAACTGAATCTTGCCTCTTAGAGAAATGGATGGTGATGATGTAACCAAGAGAGACATACTGAGGTCACAGAAACTATTTGTTGCTGCTGCCACATTTTTTCTTCTTCTCTGAATGGAAGCTGAAGAGGAGAATTTAGATTTTTTTAAATTAATTATATTACAGATTGTTTCTTACAAAATGGCATTTAATAGCTAGAATGTTGGTTAACAGTCTCTCTCTCTCTCGCGTGTGCGTGCGCACACACACCTGTTGAATAATAACAGTTCTAGTGCAGCACTTCCCAAGTCTGTGAGAAAATTATCTGCCAATTTGACAAATGGTCAGTGGGTGCAGGACTATCGAGAAACTGAGACTTCACATTTGGATATACTTCAGTAGTGAGAAACACAGTCTTAGCTATCCCAGTAGCCGAATAATTGTCAGCTGTACCAGACACTTCAAGTGTACTCTTACTCTAGGTGTTATCAGAAACTGAACTCAGTATCTATTTTCTTCTTTCACCTTACTCTTGAGGAAAAGACTGGATCTTTTAAGAATGGGACTTTTAAATGTAGCCAAATGAATTAAGTTAATTAGTTGTTGACAAAACGGAGAAATTAAACTTTTGCATATGTCAAAAATCTTACACTTTTTTTTTTTTTTTTTTTTTTTTAACAAAGGTAGGAAAGCTAGAAGAAAACTCTGTTCACATTAGGTGAAAAACTACTGCAGACCCAGCCTTTAGATTATTAAAAATCACATGTCTGTGTCTTTTTGGATCTGGCACCCAAGTACCAGAGTATAAAGGAATGTAGACAAACCTTCAAGAAAAGTAAATGGTGGAGGAATGGCTCATTTGGTTTCCTTCATTTTCGTCTCAAAATGTCTTAATTTTCTTGATAAATTTTTAGCAGCTAGCCAAAAATCACGCACATGATTAACTGCCTCAACAAATGAAAATCTGGACTTGCTGGTGATTCTGTCATGTATAAAATTTGTTCTTATCTGAACAGACAAGGCAGGAGAAGATGACGTTTTCTTTTTTTCCTTCCTCTACCAGCTGTGGTACAGGTGAATGCACATCTATACCAACTAAACTATTGAGGCACAGTGAGGACAGCTGGTATGAGAGTAATACAACTTTTAATTGCAGCTTTCGTAAAAAAAAACTTTGTCAGAGAACACACATCTATATTGATCTCCCGTTAATCCATGCAAAATGGTGACTCCTTACAGCATTAAGGTACTTCCAGACAAAAGCTTTACAATTGTAAAGCTGGTTGTAAAGTCTGTGAAGCTGACAGTACCGATGGCATGAGGTTGTCAGATCCTTCAATGGTACAGGTATAGGTTCAGACATAACATTTGGGAATATCCACAATTCAGGTTTTGTGAGCATGGGCACCTGCAGAATTATTTTTATGCAACTCTGATGATGATACCTGCATCAAATGCCATCTATTTCCTGTTTGTAAGTAGCCTTAGCATATGCAAATCCTTATTTAACACTAGTGACCGACTTCTGACCCAGAAATGATAGGTATCAAAACGTATAACCACTTTAATGATAGTGGAAGACAACTGCATTACAATTTTTGCAGGTGATCCCCTCTCTTCTCTTCCATCATGGGGTAGCAAGGTGGATCAGTGTTTAAGATCTCTGCATCATAGTGCCAGAATCTGTTCCATCCTAACCTGCTTACGGAATTTTCATGTGCTTTCACTGTCTGCATTAATTTTCTCAGGGTATTCTGGTTTGTTTCTAGGGATAATGAGAGTTGGAAGGGCTTGTGAGTAGAATCTCAGGTTGTATGAGGAGTTTTTTTGTGACGTCTGGCTGCAATGGGAAATGAGTAGAGCTGGGATTCTAACAGTTGGTTAATCTTTGTTTTAAGGTTCATAGGTAGGTACTGGGCTATCTGCCCGAAGGCATATATTAGCCCAGCCACGTTGTGCGGTATTCACCGCCCCTTTGGTTAGTTCTCTAGGCCCTTGATCTAGCAGCTAGTACCCTTGGCCCCTATCTAGTAGAGCTGTTGGTATGATCCCTGGTGTGAACTTTCTGTTACCCATCCACTCGTCAAGTTTCCTGTTGAAGAGTGATAGCGAGGGGCTCTGTCTTATGTAGATCGGGACTTTGTTCCATAGCAAGGGAAGTCTTTGCAAAGGGAATCTATCCCTCCAGCATGTTCTATTCACTGTTGTGCTGAGGTTTATATCCCTAGAGCGTGTAGCTGGAGTAGATTTGGTTTTGCTAAGATGGAGCATGTTCAACAGTTCTGGGTTGGACATGGCTCTGTATGTTAGACAGAGATCGCCTCTGATAAGGCGGTATGCAACAGAGAAAAGCCTTAGTTTTTTCAATCGTGCTGCATAGGGCAACTGTTTGAGGCCAGTGATCCTCTTAGTGAGGTACCTTTGTGGTCTCTCCAGCTGCTGGAGATGCCTAGCCAGGTACATTCCAATTGGTGCATTGCACTCAATAATGGGTCTGATGAAGGAAGAGTAGAGGGGAACCACTACATCCTTAGATCTTGATGCGAACCCTTTCGTGATCAGATGGGTCACATAGAAGGATTTTCTAACCATCTTGGCAACATGGTTCCCAATCTCTCTATTTATGAGTTCCATAATGATTCGCTCCATTGCCTTACAGATCAGACTGGTCAGGCTTATTGGTCGGTAGGTTGTGGGCCCACCCTTGTGCAGCGGAACCACCGTTGCTGTGCGCCATTCTATGGGCACATATCCTGTCGAGAGGCTGAGACTGAACAGAGTATTCAGATGCGGGGGTAATACATTTTGGAGCTCGCGTATGACACAGCCCGGGACACCATCTGGTCCCATGGAGGCAGTGTTTTTAGCTTTAGATAAAGCCTTATTAACCAATGTATCAGTAATAATTGGAGTTACACAATCCCCTGGAATAGTAATAGGCCCTGTAGGTGGTGGTGGTGGTGGTGGTGGGGGGGATTTGCACTGAACCTGTCAGCCAAGATGTTGGCAATGAAAGTGGGGTCAGTGTATTTTGTTCCATTTTGTTCTAGCTCAGAACAGACCTGAGCGTTGCCATTTAGGTTTTTGACGTAACCATAAAAGGCCTTAAGGTTATCCTTGGCATCCCTGGCAACTTTTTCGAAATTGGCTTTAGTTGACTTGATGAGGGCCCTCAATTTCTTACCAGTGCTGATCAGGGATGATTTTTCTACTTGAGATTTGGCCTTTTTTTGTACAAGTCTCCTCCTTTTATTGTATAGTTTGCTTATGGCCGGGGTCCCCAGACTGGTTTATTCTTGCTTGAGGAAGAAGTCTTGGTTTTATTTGGGAAAGCACAGTCCATGCAAACTTGAAGATGTATATAAAGTGCCTTGGTGTAGGATTCTGCATCCTGGATATCATTATCCTTCTGCAAGGGAATAGTGAAGCTTTCCACTTCTGACGCAAGTAGTTTGAAGTTTGCTTTGGAAAGGTTTTTTTACGATGGTTACTTTCACTGGGGGAGGTGGAGGGGTGAGGACGTCCAGGGTTATCAGTTTGTGGTCTGATCTGACCAGAGAGGGAGTGATAATGAGTGTGGTACAATGGGTGCCCATATCTGTGATGACTAAATCCAATATGTTGTCCCCTCTAATGGGAGAGCATACCAGTTGTTCAAAGGCATTTGAATTTATAAATTCTATGAACCGCTGGGCATAGGAGATAGAACTTTGGTAGTTCGCCCAGTCTATACCAGAGTAGTTGAAATCACCCAAAAGTATGGTGTTGGGTAGGACCTTTATATTTTCCAATGCCTCAAGGAATGCTGAGTGAGCATCTTGGGACATGGTGGGCGATCTATAACAGGCTACGACTTGAAATGTGGTTTTGCCTGCTGATAGCTGCGCATGGATGACCTCTGGGGCATCATGCTGCGCCACTAACCTGGAGATGTGGGTAATCCTTGATGAATATGGATACACCTCCGCCCTTTGTGTTGCGATCTGGTAACTGAGGCCGGAAGGTATGATATGAATTGTAACCTGGTAGTGCTGGGGTGCTCTCTGGAGCCTTGAACCAGGTTTCCGTCACTGCACAAACAGATTTTCTCCATACTAAAGAGTGCCTCGAGTGTGTGCATTTTGAGGTTGAGACTTCTGGCGTTGAGTAGCATTACCCTTAGTTTTTGGTTACCTGTGCTGGTTACAGTGGTTGGTTTGTCCTTTCAGCCTTGCCTAAAACAGGCACTATGGGGACGGCAAGAGCCTTGGCCAGTATTCGAAAGCCTAAGGGTGACAGGTGCAAACCATCTCTGGTGAAACAGCGAGGCTTGTCTATCATGTCATTACAGGCAGACAGACACTGGATCCCCTTAGAATGACACCAGAAGCTTAGCCATTTGTTGAAATTGATCATTTTGTCTTTGTATTGTGGTATCATTCTAGGTGAAGGTAGTATGCTACTCAAGGTCAGGGTCATACCAGCTTGGGCTACATGATCAGAGAGCTCCTCGGTCTCTTTTCATGTAGTCCAGGGAGGTACATCTTAGATAATTCACACCAACATGTACAATGACAGCGTCATAATTGTACTTGTTCTGGAGTGACCTAAGTGCCTGTGTTATGTGGCGGATCCTAGCACCAGACAGGCAGCTGACAATAACCTTCCCCTTGTTCAGCCTGGTGAGTGGAACATCTGTGTGCCTTACTATAGAGTCTCCTATTACTAGGGTGTTGGGTATGGTGTTTTGCCTTAGGGGCTGTCGTGAGGCACACTGCTGAGGTGAATTGTGTGTTTTCTGGCTTGTGTTTGGAGGTGCAGGTTGCTTACTTGTCTACTTTGGAGGGCCGTTTCTTTTTCAGATTGGTACCTAGTGCCACCAAATATGTTTTTGTGTATTTATGTGCATGTTTTGCCGGTGCTTGTTTTGTAGATCCATGTGTGACTGGTGGTGTGATGCTAGTGTGTCTCTTCTCCTCTTGACTGTTTGTTACAGTCATGGGTTGAGAGCGCTTAGCCTCCAGTCTGGCTGTGTATTTGCATTTCTCACAAGTGTTTGTGTCTAGAGGTAAGAGAAGAGGGTTGTCTGTATACATGAGGCAGTTGTGACATTGCCTCAGGATGCCCAATTCCACCAGATGAACTGGAGAGTACACCTGAAGCTGACCTCTGGACATGCTTGGAAAAGTGAATTTCACTTGTCTTGCGGACAATCGAGGGTCTTATGCTGTATTATAATAGTGCTGTCTAGAAGATCTGGAAAATAATAGTGCTGTCTAGGAGATTTGGACAAGTGCTGATTTGGGTTATGCAAGTGCTGCAATAAGAGCAGTTGATCTGAAGCACTCGAGTTGAGGCTTGCCTAGTTCTAAGGGAAAATTTGCAGCGCTGACTTTGTGGAGCCAGGAATAGTATACCCCAGCTAACTGATGCTGCTCTGTGTGCAAGACCGCGCAAAAAGAGTTGCAGGGTTTTAAGAGAGAGATCAAGGAGTTTGGAATTGACCCAAAATGGCCAATAAAACTACAGTTTCTAGGCAGTAACCACTCCTACAGGGACAGGCAGGCTGCTCAGTGTTAACCACTGCCACTGGTGAACACTGAGACTTCTCTTTAGCTCAAGTATGCACTGGCCTCCAAGAAACTTACAAACAGTTCAGAAAAGCAACTCTGTAATTAAAAACATAAAAATAGATGTGAATATTAAATCTCAATTAATTAATTAACATCCATTATACTTAAAGTGAACTGAACACATTCAATCCATCATTAAAAAATGTTTTTTAATGATGGATTGAGTGTGTTCAGTTCACTTTAAGTATAATGGATGTTAATTAGTTAATTGAGCAATGATGCCATAATTTGTCTTTTATAAAACTTGGATAATTAAATTGTTTGATATTATTCTGAAGAAGTCTGAATAAAGACAAAACCTAGGTAAATTCGTTGTGGTGGTTGATGGTGTCTTGCAGAATCGAGTGCTGGTCATTTGTTCCTGTGTATTTTCGGTTTTTGGTTTGTTCCAATAGAGACATGTAGCAAACTAGTCAGAACAGTGCAATAAATGACCCCAACACGTGGGTAGCCATTTTGTTTTTCCTAGGGTGGTAGAGTGATCCTCATAGAAGAGTGAGTTCGTAATGAATAGGCAAATGCTGTTGGAGAGTGTCTGGAGAGTTGATGTGTTTTTCTTGGAGGCGGATACAAAAATAGGTAGTCCATATTCTAGTTGAGACAGGAGAACTACTTTGCCAGTGCCTACTCTGACTAGTTAATGTAAAAAAGGGGAGATTTTTTTTGGCCCAGAAGAGAAGGGAGTTTATTTTTGCTCTCACTCTGTCTACGTGGACATGAAAGTTAGAGACTGACCATAACACCAAGCATTTGATGGTGAAGGCTGCGTAATCAAGGATAGTTAAAGAATCGGATGCTTTAATTTTCTACAGTTACAAAAAGCATAGTTTTGGTCTTGGAGGGGTTGAGATGTACTTTACGGTTTATGAGCCATTGAAGGACCTCATGCAAGTCTGCTAGGAGTTGAGAGAGAATTCTGGTGTGAGAGTGACGTGATCAGTAAATGACCATTTCATCTGTGTAGAGGAAAAGTGGGAGATGGGGAAGGTCGCAAGGAATATAGTGCTTCTAACACCTTTACTGAACTACCTCTTAAGATATAGGCAAACATATATTTACATAAAAGAAAACAAACCACACTAATGTTCCTAGCTGCAAAATTATACATCACATTTTTGTACAACTATCAATTCAAAATGACAAATTTCTCAATTCCTGCCTTTCCTTCAATCTTAATCTCAATCATCCTCCAAAACATTATGCTGCACGTATTGTTCCCACAATTTTCATTTTTTTTCTATATAATTTGCTCCTACTCCTTTCAAAAGATCCCACTTCCAGTTCTTTTATCTTTGTTACAATACTCAGTACTTCAAATACATTTGG
Source organism: Protopterus annectens (assembly GCF_019279795.1). Taxonomy (NCBI): domain Eukaryota; kingdom Metazoa; phylum Chordata; order Ceratodontiformes; family Protopteridae; genus Protopterus; species Protopterus annectens. Next base: position 723,917,120 of record NC_056737.1, read on the forward strand.
TTTAGATGTTTATTACCATTTTCTAGTAATTGCTTTTTTGGCAGTTACCAAAATTAAACTTAGCAAGGCCTTACTATGTCTAGGATATTCAGATCCTGTACTCCTGCTCAAAAATAATTTCCTTACTTGTGACTATTTACCAACACAATATTTCCAACAGAATACTCTATAGGGAATTTTAAGTCTGCCACCTCACTACATTAACAAAAGGTTAAGTTCCCAGTTAACTCTTTCTTCCCCATCACACCTTCAACATTTGCAATCCCAAGGAAAGATTCTTTGGAGTCTGCTTGGGGTATAAAAATACCCATGAAAACAATTTCAAGCAAAAATCCTAAATCTTCTAGGTTTTTTGCACACTTGCAAAAGTACACTTGTGTACATTTACCATAAATGTAAATGTTCGAGTGTATTCACTGTTGCAGTCATCACATCTGGGTTATCCGCTTGCAGTAGCCCTCAGTCAACCTGAATATCAAAGTCTTGGGTCCTGCATCGGTTGCTGTCTCATCTTCCATGACATTAGGTAGTCAGGGGTATAAAGCATGCAGCAGACGCCATTACATCAGTTTTTCTTGCACCAGATGTCATGTGCCCCCCCCAATGGGAAGCAATTAAATTAAAAAAAAAAAAAAAAATATATATATATATATATATATATATATATATATATATATATATGGATGGATCTACCTGACAACATCGACAAGTCAGAACACCGACAACGACTCAGAAGATCGACAAGTCAGAAGACCGACGGAGGAAAACACAGACGCTGAGAACACTGAGATGGGGAAAGGATGTGTAAGTATGCGGTAGTGACGGACATTAGGGTGCGAGTAAGGTAAGTGTGCGATGTTGACGGTCTGTAGGGATAGGGGTGGGATAAGTGAGTTAGGGTTAGGGCGCGGGTTAGGTAAGGGTGCAGTAGTGATATTTTTTGGGTTAGGGTCGGGTTAAGTGAGTTAGGGTTAGGGCGCGGGTTAGGTGAGTGTGCAATAGTGACGGACCTTAGGGTTAGGGTTTCGGTTAGGGTTGTAGATAGTTGTGTATGTAAGGGTTAGTGTTGGTTTGTAAGGATTTTGGTGTGCTTGTGTTGTGTGTGTGGGTTTTAGACAGGGGATTTGTTTTGTTTGTTGTTATGATGTGTCGAGTGTATGAGGTGTCATGTTTGTGAACTGTCGATTATGTGGTGTCAGTGAAGTCGTTGTCGGTGTTTTGACTTGTCGATGTTGTCAGGTAGATCCATATATATATATATATATATATATATATATGTATATATATATATATATATATATATGTGTGTGTGTGTGTGTGTAATATATATATATATATATATATATATATATATATATATATATAGATATATAAAGGTTACACCTCCAACAAAAAAGCAAATACACCAAAAAGCTTTTAAGCATAGTAAAGGAGAGTAAAGGTATAGCCTAAAGAAGTCAGGGGGCTGGAGGGAGGGTAACCAGGACTGCAACAGTGAATACACTTGAACATCTACATTTATGGTAAGTGTACACAACTGTACTATGTTCTTCGTGTTTCACTGTTGCAGTCATCAAATTTGGGTAGATTCCCAAAGCTAAGGATGGGAGGAGGAATTTAGATAGCATTAGGACCAGCTATAAGGTCATGCAAGACTAGTGGTAAAGACAGCTCTGGATTTAGAGAAAATTGGTAAATGGTAATGCTTGGTGAAAGTATGTACAGAACTCCAGGTAGCAGCTTCTAGGATGTCCCTGGTAGGTATATCTCTGAGAAAGGCTTTAGAGGTAGATGCTGCCCTGGATGAATGGGGTCTAATCCCCTGTGGGATAGGTTTTCCATGGTGCTTATAGCAGAAATGAATGCATAGCCTATCCATTTAGAAATGGTTTGCTTTGAAATAGCCTTCCCCTCTGCCCCTGCAGCAAATGCCACCAGCAGTTCAGATTTCCTTTGAGGTTTACTCCTGTCCACGTAAAATCTAAGTTGTCTGTGCACATCTAAGGAGTGCAGTATCCTTTCCCCTTTGTTCTGTGGATTAGAAAAGAATGTTGGTAAATGAATGGACTGATTAAGCGCCACACTGGATACCACACCTTGGGCATGAAGGAGAGATTGGTCCTAAGGGACACCCTGACCGCATGAAATATGATAAAAAGCTCCACTGCCATAAGGGCCTGTAGTTCAGATACCCTTCTTTCTGAAGTCATTGATAAAAGGAAGGCTGTTTTCCAAGAAATATATTTTAACTCTGCACTTGCAGCTGGCTCAAAAGGAGGAAGAGTGAGTTTTTCCAATACAAAGTTAAGGTCCCAGGCTGGAGATGGGGCTCTCCTGGGTGGTCTTAAGTTTTTGGCCCCTCTGAGGAACTGCTTGAGCAGTGGATGAGAGAAGAGGGGTGGTTCTGTGTTGTAATGAGCTGAAATGGCTGATGCGTGAATTTTGATGGATGAAAAAGAAAGGCCCCTGTGAAGCATCTCAGTTAAGTATTGAAGAATCTGAGGTAAATTGGGCATTGTTGTGCCCATTCCTTGAGTTTGGTTCCAGGCACAGAATCTTTTCCATTTTTCAGACGGGTACCCCCCCCCCCGCTTGTTTATGTACCACATAACACTGGTGTTGTCCGTCCTTACCATTAATTGTCCAGGAAGAATGTGGTCCTTGAAGGCTGTCAGAGCATTGTGTACAGCTAACATTTCTTTTTGATTGATATGCAGGTGCATTTGACTTGGGTTCCATTTGCCCTGAATGCACTTCCCTGCCAGGTGAGCCACCCATGCATAGTCTGATGCATCTGTTGTTAGGGTTTGGGCGGCAGGGGGTAGAGTGAATGGTAATCCCTTGTTTTGGTGGCAGGCCTCTGCCCACCAACGGAACTCTAACTGTAGGCAAGGTATGATAGGAATCATTGCTTCTAGACCCTGAGAATGTTGACACCATAGGCTTTTTAGATACCATTGTAGTTTCCTCATATGCAGTCTTGCATATGGAATTAGTAGAATGCAGGAGGCCATGAACCCCAAGGCTTGCAGTATTTCTCTTGCAGATAGCAGGTTTTTTGTGGCCATTAGTTTGAAGTAAGTTGTCAAATTAATTTGTTTCTCTGGCATGAGGAAAGCCATCAGGGAAGTTGTGTTCAAGCTTGCTCCCAGGAATATAATTTGTTGACAGGGTACCAGATGTGATTTATTTTCGTTTATGGTGTGCCCCAGAAAAGTTAGCACCTTCTGTACAAATGCCAGATGATTCAAGAGCATGTCCTGGCTTTCTGCCCGAATTAGACAATCGTCCAGGTATGGGTATATTTGAATATTTCTTTGCCTGTAAAATGCAATGACTGGAGTTGGGCACTTTGTGAATACCCTGGGCGCAGTAGATAAACCAAAAGGCAGTGCAGAGAACTGATAGCGCATGTAGCCTGCTTTGAAACGTAGGTATCTTCTGCAAGATTCCCTGATTGGGATGTGCAGGTAGGCTTATTTTAAATCCAGTGTTGCCAGCCAGGCATCTTTGCCTAGCATAGGAAGTAAATGGTGAAGAGTTAGCATCTTGAATTTTGGAATCACCAAAAAGGTGTTTAATATAAAAAGGTCCAGGATAGGATGCCAAGTATGGGTATATTTGAATATTTATTTGCCTGTAAAATGCAATGACTGGAGTTGGGCACTTTGTGAATACCCTGGGCGCAGTAGATAAACCAAAAGGCAGTGCAGAGAACGGATAGCGCATGTAGCCTGCTTTGAAACGTAGGTATCTTCTGCAAGATTCCCTGATTGGGATGTGCAGGTAGGCTTATTTTAAATCCAGTGTTGCCAGCCAGGCATCTTTGCCTAGCATAGGAAGTAAATGGTGAAGAGTTAGCATCTTGAATTTTGGAATCACCAAAAAGGTGTTTAATATAAAAAGGTCCAGGATAGGACTCCAAGAGTTGTCTTTTCTGGGTACCAGGAAAATTCTTGTGTAGAAACCTTGTCCCTTTTCCTCTTCTGGTACAGTTTGAATAGCCTTTATGCTTAAAAGAGAAAGTACTTGCTTTTGAGCCTCTGCCCACTGATTTGGGGGTAGATCTGGCCAACCGTTTGGGGTTGGTAATGTGTGGAAGTGAAATCTGTATCCTTGGGAAACTATATTTAAAACCCATTTGCCCTGGGTAATGAGTTCTCAGTTTTTTGCCTGCAGAGCAATCTTTCCCCCTTAAGGAGCAGTCAGTAGAGAAGTGCTTGGAAGTTTTAAGGTTAAGTCATTGAGACAGTTTACCATAGAGAGGAGTCTTACTACTCCCTGATTTGGATGCGGGAGCCTCCCACTGTTTAGTCCTGTGCGTACCCTGGGACTGAAGCCTGGGTGTTCTGCTGGTTCTGGGTTTGGACTTAGAAGGCCTGGAGAGGCAGGAAAAGACCAATTCTTGGACGGCCAATGCCTACTAAATCTTGGAGATTGTACTTGTTGGAAATCTTTAACAGTTTGCATAGATTTAGCTTTTTCCTCCATCTTTTTAAGAACCTCTTCTGCTTTGTTACCAAACAGCCAGTCCTGATTTAAGGGAGCATCCAGCAATTTAGCTTTAACATGATCTGGCAAAGATTGCTCCGTAAGCCAAGCATGCATTCTAAGTACAGACACAGTGACAGCAGCCCTGCAAGATGCCTCTAGTGAAACAAAACCACATTGCAAATTATGCTTTCCAACCTGTTCAGCAGACTGCATTAAATCCTGTAAATCCTTATTTTCAGCACAGTCAGGAATCAACATCATTTTCTGTTTAAGCAATCCAATGATATGCTGCTGATACTTTAACATATGAAACTGGCAGTTTAAGGCCCAAGTTGCAGAAGTGTACACTTTCTTATCCCATCTATCCAGCGCCCTGGAGTCTCTATCAGACGTGGTAGGATTTTTGGCAGTAGTAGCCTTGATGCCCTTGGGTCCCTGTGAAATGGTCTCGGGGTCCGCAGTAGGATTTTTTTAAAAAGGAACTTTTGAGAGTCAGGGACCGTGTAATATCTATCAGGTTTTCTGGGAGCAGGAGGTAGAGAGTCAGGGGTCAAGCTAGATTCAGAAAAGGCATCATCAACAATGTCTAGTACAGGAGGGATAGCTAAAGGCCTTTGCTAGGGCAGGAGTACGAAATTCCTAAGCCTCTTTTTAGAATCTGAGTAATCCTGGCTTTCCCAGCAAAAGTACTCCCTAAGAGTATGCAGGGTTTCACCAAAAGAGAAATCCTTTGAAAGGGGGGGGGGGGCAGAGTTCTCTGCATCAGAATCCTCATAGGTAGATAAGGGTAAATCCTGGTCCTCAGAGGAAACAGACATTTCAGAATCCTGGTCAGAAGTATCATAAGCAAATTCAGTCCTAGGTCTCTCAGAGGGGGAAGGTTGGCTTCCCCTGATGAAAGTAATAAGGTCTTCAGTCATTCTTATCTGTTTTTTAGGCTTAGAGGCCTGACCATGCGGTCTGGGCGTCGGTTTTCTAGGCATAGTTCGAGTTTTAGGCCTTGAAGAAGAAGATGGCAGTTTAATATGCAAGTCAGTAGGCCTGATACAACCTCAGAAGTCAGTGCCTGCACAGCGACTCCGGACCCATCCAAGGTAGAGACATCCACAGATTCCACAGTTGAAGCATATGCAACATATCGGACTCTGAATGGGTCTCAGTAGAAGCCTGCGAATCTGAAGTAGCGGGTAATAGGGGCTGCGAAAGCGCCTCGCTGAGTACTGATGAACTGGCGACTAGTTTAGGAGAAGCGTCGACGGCAGCTTTGGACCTAGGCAGCCTGTCTCTGTCTTTATCTTTGCGTTTTTTCAGAATGTCGGTAGTCGGATGGCTTACCAAAGATGTATCTTGATAACTGAATCGAGTACCAAAATATTTCGAAGCGTAAATATACCAACAAAGAATAATTTGTTGCTTAAATAAGGCACAAAACCGACAGCAAGGTATGTCGTGGTCAGGGCCGAGGCAAGGAATACAGTACAAATGAAAATCTTTGCGAGGTATTTGCTTTCCACAAGAAATACAATTACTGAATTTTACTGACATAGGTTTAGAGCAAGAAAAAGTTTCCCCAACAGGGTACTTAGCTTTAGTTGAAGACTTCAGTTCTGAAACTCGAAAACGAAAATTTCAGGAGTCGGCCGACCGGCACTTGTGAATTGCTTCTGCTTCAGACACCGCACGACAAGAAAGACTGATGTAATGGCGTCAGCTACATGCTTTATACCCCTGCCTAACTGACGTCACGGAAGATGAGACAGCAACCGACGCAGGATGCAAGACTTTGATAATTAGGCCGACTGAGGGCTACTGCAAGCAGATAACCCAAATGTGATGACTGCAACAGTGAAACACGAAGAACATCCATACATACACATCCTCCCAATACCTTGGTTCCCTTACCAGTTTTCTCAAATAAATTCCAGCCCCTTCTTGCTTTTTCTCTGTACCCCTTCTTGCAGTCATCCCTATTGGGAAGATCTCCTTTCTCCATTCTCTTGTTGGCTTAGTTCTTAGAATACTTTCTACTACTCAAGGAATAGAATATTCTGTATGGCTGTTGTTATTCTCCTTAAGGATCTGCATCCCAAATCCTGCTCTCTCTCCCTATTTCTTGAACCCCCCCCCCATTTTATCATCATCCCTTTCTACTTTGAATTATAGCTTTCTGCTTGTGTTATGTCCATTAGCCCCAACTGTGCAGCTCTGAAATATCCCCTCACTTCAGGTAATCCTAAACCACCTTGTTCTATGAGAAGGATCAATCCTACTTGATCCTTGCCCTCTTCCCCTCCCAGATAAATTCCTTCACCTCTTTATTAACTATTGCCCATAACTTCTCTGGTTAATAAAAATATGCTGACATGTACATAAAACAAAAGGGACTAAAAATATTGTCACTGCTAGAGCTTCCAGTTTCTCATTTTTTGTATTATCTTTTTAGTCTCTTCCCACATATCCTTAGCTACCATAACATAATCCTTTTTAATCAATACTCCTACTAAATACTTCATTTTATTGTGTCCCCATATATATGGATACTGCTGGACCAATTTGTGTGTGAGTAGACAGTTTACAGTTACAGCCTTTGTTTTATCTGCATTAATTTTATATCCTGCAAAGACATGGAAATTGTCTCAAGTTGTTTCACAACTCGGAAATGTTTTATAAGGTACAAAATAATATCCTCTGAAAATAAGGCCAACTTTTCCTGATTACCATACTAATTACATCCTTGAATTATGAAGTCCCTTATTTTCTTTGCCAATGGCTCTAAATATAAAGCAGATAAAGAGGAAAGCAAAAAGATGGCAACCCCAGCCTGGTTCCTCTGTTCAGACACAACTTGTCAGACAGGAACCCTCTGACTTGAGTTTTTGCCTCATATGCCCTCCTAATTAACATCAGTGTATCACATAAAATCCCAGCTTAATCTGTCAAATGCTTTCTATGCATCAAGACCTACCAACAACAGTGGTGTTTTCTTGCACTTCCCCTTGGATAATCATGGTTCTATTAATATCGTCAAATATTTGCATTCTCTCCACAAAGCCACGCTGATGCATAGGTCAGTTTTGGCAACAACTTTGCCATTCTTTTAGCTATTGTAGACAAACATTTCAAAATAATGACTTAAAAAATTGAAATGGATCTAAATGAAGCTTGGTCTGATGGGTCTTTAGGTATTACAGCCACCATAGCTTTCAACCAAGATGTTGATGCTTCACCTCCTTTTAATATAGTTAAACAAAATCTTCCAGATCACTAGAACCTTCTTCCTACCTAGCTTCCAAACTTCCACAGGAATAGTATTTATTCTTGGGAGACTTTTTCTGCAGATTGACTGCATGTGACCACTTTTATCTCATTGCCTCCTATCTTAACTGTTAATTATTGAGACTTATCTACTACTAACCTTGGTAAACCTTGGTATACTTAAGTGTTTGATAAATATTTCCATTTGTGGTTTTTCTTAATTTCCAAATGTCTCTATTTAATACAATTTTTTATAAAATTCAGAAATCTCTCTACAGAGTCTCTGGCTATTTTTCTTGTTACAGGCCCCTAACATATTTCCATTTGTGTTCTCAATTTCCACATTTCTCTTTTATAAAAATATTCATAAAATTTTGGAAATATCTCTAAATACCTGTACAGGATCTCTTTTTATTTTTCTTATTTTGGCAAAAAACACTTTCTTACTGCATAAGTCTCTGTGCTAAATGTTTCTCTGCTCTGGAGTTATTAAAAACAGTTGCTTAACAGCAATCGTTCTAAGCGTATGCACATTATCCAGATACTCCCTTATTTTCTCTTTAGCATTCTGCAGTTGCGCCTCGTCTTGTTCTTTGAGATTCCCCTTATTCTGCAATACTTGAACATTTGTCATCCCCTTAGAAATTTGTTACTTCTTAACCAGATCTCGGTTTCTTTTATTTTGATCCTATTTTTGAAATCCGCTTTAATTTTACCCACTCACTCTTACTTTAGAAGAAATTTCTATCCTCCCAAACTCCTCTCAAATATTTTCACGACCCATTAATTAAATTACTATTAGTTAGGTGGGGAAGTGCCAGTGTTATTTTTACTTCATTATCATGCATTTTTATTTTAGCTGATATTGATGCATGTTCTGAATAGTTATTGGATCTGTATCAAAACTTTCAATTAAATGAACAAGCTCCTGTGAAATACAATTTCTGCCTAGTCTAGACCAGTTACTGTACCTTGGGGAATAATATGGAAATTCTCTCAGTTCCTAGTACCGAACTCACACCTTTCATACCAAATATTTTCATAAATTTCGTCAGCAATCAACCCTTTTTTATTATCCTTTCTCTGCTCCCCAGATACATCTTCACGTTTGCAAATCAAGTTCCAGTCCTTACTTATAAGTAATATTCGCTGCTGAGACCTGACTTCTCCCAAAATTTTCTCAAGATCCATAACAGCAGTTTTAGGTGGAATATAAATACGTCATCATAATTCTACTCCCTTGCCAATAGCCCCTTAATACCCCAAATCTACCATTATTTTTTGTTTCCTCTTCTTTCCCTATTGGAGGTGCTCTAGCAATTATAAGTACTCCCTTTTTTCTTTGTCCCTGACACACTGCTGAATATCCCTCCTGGAATCCTTTCTTTATCAAATTTACATGCTCACTCCTTTCCAAACGAGTATCGCATAGCATTGATATTTGCACTCTGCATTTCTTAACATAATTCAATACACTTACCTTTTTGTCTATACCTCTACAGCCATTCACACTCAATATGGATATTGTAGTTATTATTCCCACTTATTATATAGGGCAGCTTTTTTAAGTCTAGTTCCCGTTTTGTGTTACATGCATGCACAAATGTGTGTCAGGTTAATCTTTTATACAGTTTCTTGTCATCTCAATTTGAACCTATGTCACATCTTACAAGACTTTTTGTTTAAATTAATATCCTCAAACAAAAAACAAACACCCCCCCCAGAATACCCCCAATCTATTAACTTAAAACAAACATACAAAACTATATACATCTTCAAATAATGAAGTTTAACCCTCCTGATAGGAACAATTGTCCAAAACTGGCAGCTGTATCCACAGGCATTACCGGACCTAAAATTAATATTATCCATGCTATGTGCTCTACTTACATGGATTGTTGTCTGTTCTTGATTTTTCTTTATTCCCTTCCCAGATGTGAGAAACAGCTTGTACGGATTAATAAAACAAACTTTTAGCCTTAAAGTACTCTGCTTTTAATTGCCTGCTCATATAGTCAGCTTGACCTCTTGGAAATAAAAGAACAAAACTGTATAGCTGCCCTCATCTGCAGACTTCTCAACTCACACATTTGCTTGGTAAAGGAAAAAAAAAGTTATGTACTTACCATAACATTCCATCTGTGTTGTCCATTTTCATTCTTCCTCAACCACTGAGTTTGGATCCAATCCTCAGATCCAACTCAGCCGTTACTATAGCTCGTGGTAACATAAAAGCTCTCAAGCTCCTCCTTACCCATAATGCCCAACCTCTAACATACCTCAGATCTTGTTTTCTATATGACATAAAAAAGAAATATTAATGTGATATCCCATAACAAGCCATTAACTGGAGCTCAAATTAAGGTACAGTGGTGCCCTTATGTTCTTTCAGGAGTCTATCATGAGAACGTATGGGGGATGGTTGGCGGGGATTTGAAGAAAAAGATGGACAACACAGATGGAACATTATTGTAAGTACATAACTTTTCTATCTGCTGTTGTCAATTTTCATTCATTACTAATGCACTGGGACAGAGTTCCTCAGCCACCTGAAATCCCAGGAGGACTCTTAAGGCTGCACATATATCGTCCATGGAACACCTAGATAAAAATGCTGACGAAGTTCCCATGGATCTAGTAGAGTGGGCCCTTAAAGGTTTTGGTAATGATATACTTAATTTATTGTAGACAAAAGATATACAGTCGGTAAAGCCATCTTGTCAAAGCTGCTTTTGTAACTGGTTTACCAATTTTGGATTCCACAAAGGAAATAAACTGTTGACCAGATTTTTTAAAGTCTTTTGTTCTACACAAGTAGAAATGCAATCGTCTATGCACATCTAACAAATGCAACATGTGCTCTCTTTAGTTTTAAAATTTTGGAAAGAAGACAGGCAAATTAATGGACTGGCTGATGTTGGATTCTGACACCACCTTAGAAAGAAAGGAAGGAAGGGTTGGTTCAGACTGCCTTCAATTTCTTCTTAGGAGGTTCTGTTAAAGACGGCGTAGAGGATCTGGATAGTCAAGAGAACTTTTTAGCAATCTCCTTATGCTTGGATTTTGGGATTGAGCCCCAGTAACTGTCGCAGAAAATGTAGACGGTAATAATCCTTTTAAAATTAACTTGTTTTTCTGATCTGTTACTGCGACTGGATTGTTTCTGGATATTGAACAGTCTACATTTAAGTGGTCAGCGCTAAGACAATATACACATAAATGATGTGGGTCTGAAAGAGGGAGTTTATGACCACACTTGGAACATTTCTTAATGCCTTAGGGCCCTTCCTCTGACATTTTGATAACAACAATACTAAAGGTACAGAAAAACTTTTTTTTTCCTTTGGGAAGGGGAGGTAAAGAAAGTACCACCAACAATAGTACAAGAGATTACACAAAAAAGTGTAAAAAATTCTACAAGAAATAAAAAGGATTTAAAGATAGCAAATACCAACAACAGTAATACAAATGGAATACATTCTAGGTATAAAAAGGGAAAAAAACACGATTTATGGATACTGTAAATTAAAGACACTTATCCGACTTTCACTCAAGAGCTCTGATAACCATGTCTACTTCACAAAAGCAGCAAACAAAATCTGGGATATGTTAGGGGTTGGTGTATTATGGGTAGAGAGGAGCTTGAGAGCTTTTAGGTTACTACAACCTATAGTAACGGCTGAGATGGAACAGAGGATCTGATCCGAACCCAGTGGTTGAGGAATGAATGAAAACTGACATCATAAGATCTTTTCAATATATTCAGTGTTCTCTTATTTACTTGCTTATACAAACCACTTTGCAAAAGTAAGAAAAAACATATCAAGTCTGCATATATTATAATCTGTGCACTTTTACACCCCATTCCAGTGCAACAACTCAATATTACAGCATATTAACTTAAATTTGCTAACTGCGGTGGTGGTGCTGCGGTAGCGCTGTCACCTCATAGCAAGACGTTGTCCCATTCGATTCTCAGCTAGAGCGTCTTCTGTGTGGAAGCATACGTGAATGGGGCGTGCCTTCGTTGAAGGTTGTGCATCAAAAATCCACTACCAATCATTAGCAGACTAGAGTTCCGCTGTGGCGACCCCTAACCAGGAAAAAGCCGAAAGACACAAACAAATTAACTTAAATTTGCTTTTGTCAATCTTGTCTTCTCTTTTACACTGTAATGCCTACATCTCTTAAAACTAAAAAGGAAAAAAGATACGCGTTTACTTTTGTATTTTCATCATATACAATAACTAAAAATGCTTTACTATACAGCATGGAATTTATGCCATGAAATGATTTTATATAAATATTGTTAAAAACAAAAGTTGTTTTACTTAATTATGTTTCCCTTTTAGTGTCCTTCTAAACATTAATGACATGAGCTTTGCAGTTCCCTACAAATTTAACGAAAGCAACTAAAGATTGATCTTTCCATTTTTTCTTGTAAAGCCAAATATGATTGAGGCTTTATATTTATTCAGTGTTGCTGGTCTTCTTTCTGGTCATTGCTGTCTCCCAACCCCAAACTCCAGTTCAAGTCCAAGCGACCCCAGATTCTATTAGTCAACTTCTGTGTTTTTTTTTCCGTCTCTTAAGCATTTTCTTTTCAAACACTGGATAATGAGATTTATCATCAGAAGAATGAGAACCAGAGTCCCGTTCTGTTTGATAGCTTACTTTTTGCTAGACAAACTTTTGTATTTCCTTCATAGCCCATCCCGCACCAAAAAAATTACTTTGATCCTCCAGGAAAAAAAAACATTCTGAAGACAGCTGGATACTGCAGATTGAATCTCAATACCTGCCTATCAATATTCATTGACATTATCTCCAATTTTTAATACTTTGCCCTTCTGCCACAGTTTTCTAGTGGTATGATTGTATCTTTACTAAACAGGCTGCTTTCTCATGTCCCAAGTTTGGAGTATACACAAGATGTGCCTTTTTTCAGTGATTTAAAAAAAGTTCAGTTATAGATTTGCTGTTCTGAACTGTTTGTAAGTTTCTTGGAGGCCATTGTTTGCTTGGGCTAAAGGGAAGTCTCTGTGTTCATCAGTGGCAGTGATAAACATTGAGCAGCCTGCCTGCCCCTGTGGGAGTGGTTACTGCCTTGAAACTGTAGTTTTATTGACCATTTTGGGTCAATTCCTAACTCCTTGATCTTCCTCTCTTAAAACCTGATTGCCTCGTGGTTTTGGCGTCTTTTCAGACTTGGTGGCTGTTGGTGAAGCACCCACCAAGAGGAGAAAACGCTGAGATAAGAAAGGAGCCACTTTTGAGATTTTAAGTATTTTGCTTCAGATTATTTGTTAAGTTTTTCTGCATTGCCGCCTACTTTTGAACATTTTCTGGCTTGTTAAACTTGATTTCTGTGTTGGTAACTGTATTTAGAACACAACCTAGAGTTGATTATTGAATTTCCTGCCTGCACTTATTTTTAAATCGTTTTTTTTTCTTAAAACTTGCATTTTATCTGTCTCTGGCCTAGCACTCAAGTGTGGGGTCATTTACTACACTGTTCTAACTTGTTGATACCTGTTAACCTCTGCTTTCCTAAAAAAAAACAAAAAAACAAACAAATCTTGCTTTTTTCCCACTTTTCTGAGATTTAAAAAAGTTCAGTTACAGATTTGCTGTTCTGAACTGTTTGTAAGTTTCTTGGAGGCCATTGCTTGCTTGGGCTAAAGGGAAGTCTCTGTGTTCATCAGTGGCAGTGATAAACATTGAGCAGCCTGCCTGCCTGCCCCTGTGGGAGTGGTTACTGCCTTGAAACTGTAGTTTTATTGGCCATTTTGGGTCAATTCCTAACTCCTTGATCTCCCTCTCTTAAAACCCTCTTTTGCACGGTTTTGCGCGTTTTTGCGCATAGCGCAACATCGGGCAGCGCCGCCTAATTGGGTTTAAACTATTCCTGGCTCCACGAAGTCTGCTCTTCACCTTTTCCCTTAGAACTGCTCTCTCTCTCAAAGTAAACACCATATTCTCATTCTAAGGCCCCTCACTGGTCCAAATAAGTAATTTTACAAGTTAGCACTAATAAACCATAAGCACTACTTACTCTTATACTCTCTAAGATTACCTTGTCCCCTACTGGTCCGTTTTAATTCAGTTCCCTATATTACTCTAGCATGTCCAAAGGTCAGTCAATGGTTTCCTCTCCAGTCCAGCTGGTGAATCTGGGAATTTTGAGGCAATGCTACAACTGTCTCATGTACACAGACAACCCTCTCCTCCTCCAAACAGGTTCCAATATATGTGAGAGATGCAACCATATTGCCAAACTGGAGGCTGAGCTCTCTCATCTCAAAACTGGTGTAACTAGTCAAGAGGAGAAGGTAACCTCACACAACACAATTCCAGTATCACATAGTCCCACCACAACAGCGAACCAAACACATAAAAACACAAAAACATACTTGGAGGCTCTAAATATAAATCTACCTAAGCAACAGAGACCTCCAAAGCAGACATCCCACGCAAACGCTACCCCAAAACAAAACACGTACAACACATAGCACACAAAGTCAGTGTGCCAAGCAGTCACAGCCCTTAAGGCTGAATAACACATCTGATACTCTTGTAATAGGTGACTCTATTGTCAGACACACTGACGTCCCGCTCACCAGGCTGAATAAAGAGAAGGTCACAGTGAGCTGCCTGTCGGGCGCTAGGATCCGCCACATAACGCAAGCACTCAGGTCACTCCAAAGCAAATACAAATATGACTCAGTCATTGTACATGCTGGCATGAATGACCCGAGACGTACCTCCCTCGACTACATGAAGAGAGACATAGAGGAGCTCTCTGATCAAGTAGCCCAGGCCCGTATGACCCTGACCTTGAGCAGCATCTTACCCTCACCTAGAATGATGCCACAGTATAAAGACAAAATGATCGATTTTAACAATTGGCTAAAATTTTGGTGTCATTCAAAGGGGATCCAGTGTCTGTCAGCCTGGGATGACATGCTTGACAAGCCACGCTGCTTCGCTAGGGAGGGCTTGCACCTGTCACCCCTGGGCTTTCGGATTTTGGCAAAGGCTCTTGCCACCACCATAGTGCCTTTTTTAGGCAAGGCTCAAAAGTCAAACCCACCTCCATAGACAGCACAAGGAACAAGAAACTAAGGGTAATGCTGCTAAACGCCATAAGTCTTAACCTCAAGATGCATGCACTCAAAGTTCTCCTCAGTATGGAGAACATCAATATCTGTGCAGTGACAGAAACCTGGTTCAAGGCTCCAGAGAGCACCCCAGCACTACCAGGTTATACCTCATATCATGCTTTTTGACCCCAAAACCCAGACCGAACCACAAAAGGAGGGGGAGTTTCCATATTTATCAAGGATATCCACACCTCCAGGTTAGTGGCATTGCACGCATCGGAGACCATCCATGTGCAACTGACAGTGGGCAAGACTGCTTTTCAGTTTATAGCATCCTACAGACCACCCTCTCAAAGTCAGGAATCCCACTCGGCTTTCCTGAAAACATTGGAGAACATGAAGATCTCTCCGAACACCATTATATTGGGTGACTTCAACTACCCAAACAGACTGGGAGCATTACTCAAGCCCCAGCACCTTAGCCCAAAGTTTCCTGGAATTTATAAACTCAAATGCTATGGAACAACTAGTCACCACTCCCACAAGAGGGGAAAACATACTAGACCTGATAATTACCAACATGGGGACTCTATGCTCCATACCAGAAGTATATCACTCATTGGCAAGATCAGACCATAAATTAATTTCACTGGATATCCACATCCCGACCCCACCCCCAGCCCAGAAAAACACAGTGAAAAACTTCTCAAAAGCGAATTTCACACTTCTTAAAACCGAAGTGGAATCCTTCAAGGCCCCAGAGTCAGTGGAAACTACGGCCCAAACTGCAGAATCCTATATAAACGCATTCTACGGACATCTCCAGGAATGCATGGATCATGCTATCCCAAACAAAATCAAGACCCAATCATCCAAAGGCAGGTGTCCAGTCTGGTGGACCCCAGGTATAAACTGTACAACAGAAGGAGGAAGCTACTACATGATAGAGCAAAATCCCTAAAAGGGAAGGCATCTCTGATCAGTACTAGCAAAAAATTATGATCCCTCATAAAATCCTCCAAGGCCAGCTTCGAAAGAAAAATTGCACAGGACACTAAAGACAATCATAAGGCTTTTTTCAGTTATGTTAGGAACCTGGGATGCAACTCCCAGACTTGTTCTGAGTTGATTCTAAACGACAAAAAATACACTGAACCCACAGACGTCGCCAATATCCTGGCAGACAGGTTCAGTGCAAATATCCCCCCCCCCCAAAAGAGCAAGTATCTATCCCGGCAGAGTGCAGCCTCCCAAACATCTCTGATGCTCAGGTGAAGGCCGCCCTCTCCAAAGCAAAAAACACTGCTTCCATGGGACCAGATGGTGTCCCGGGTTGTGTCCTACATGAACTCCAAGAAGAACTAATCCCTCAAGTAAAACTGCTGAACAATCTCAGCCTCACTACAGGATATGTGCCCAAAGAATGGCGTACAGCAACAGTGGTCCCACTCCACAAAGGTGGCGCCTCTGCGGACCCTGGAAACTATTGCCCCATAAGCCTGACTAGCCTAGTATGCAAGGCTATGGAGAGGATCATCATGAAACTCAAACAAAGACATTGGGGACCTACAGACACTAGATCCTACCCAATTTGGCTTTGTCAAGGGCAGATCCTGCCTTTTGAACCTGGTTGACTTCTTCGAAACAGTCACCAAGGCCATAGATGAAGGGAAGGTAGTCCACACAGCCTATCTCGACCTCGCAAAGGCATTTGACACAATACCCCACTCAGGCATCATAAATAAGCTATCCAGCCTAAATATAAACCCCTATGTAACAAGATGGGTCGCAAACTGGTTCAAAGACAGAACCCACAGAGTCAAGAGTTGCTGGGGCCATGTCAGACTCGAAACAGGTCACAAGTGGCGTCCCACAAGGTTCTGTCCTGGGACCTCTCTTGTTCGGTATTTACTTTTCTGAGGTACAGGCCAACGTGGGAGGACTATGGCTCACCAAGTTCGCAGATGACTGCAAACTGGGCGCTATAATTGACTCTCCAGCTGACACAAACATCCTTCAAAAAGGTCTTGCAGAGACGGATAACTGGTGCCAAAGCCATGGTCTAAAGCTAAATGCCAAAAAGTGTATAGTCATACCCTTTGGCAAAAACAATGTGCCCACAAATTACCACATAGGTGATAACCCATTAAGTACAGAGAAAGTAATTAGGGATCTGGGGACCCAAGTTGATAGCAATCTCTCCTTTGACAACCACATTGCCAAAGTGGTTAGAAAGACTTTCTACATAGCCCACCTCATCATGAAAGGATTCACATCTAGATCAAGAGAGGTAATCGTGCCCCTTTATTCATCCCTCATCAGGCCCATCACAGAATACAATGCCCCCTTTGGGATGTACCTTACCAGACACATGCAGCAATTAGAAAGACCCCAAATGTACCTCACCAGGAGAATCAAGGGACTCAAACAGATGCCATATGCTGCTCGGTTAAAAAAACTCCAGCTCTACTCAGTTGCATACCGCCTACTTCGAGGCGCTCTATGCCTGACATATAAAGCTATGTCCAACCCAGTATTAATGGACATGCTCCACCTCAGTAAATCTAAATCCCTTAGAGCCACGCACTCGAGGGACTTGAACCTCAGCACAGAAATAAATAGAACATGCTGGAGGGACAGATTCATAACCCAGAGGCTCCCTTCGCTCTGGAATAGAATTCCAATTCATGCTAGGCAGAGCACCTCACTGACTCTCTTCAAGAAGAATCTTGATGAGTGGATGGGGGATCGTAGGTTTGTCCCGGGGATTACTTCCGTGTCACTATTAGACAGAGGCACAGTAAACTAAACTTTAAAAAGGGCACAGTATACTCAAATCAAGGGGTGGAATAAGCCAAACACAATCGGGCTAGGCTTATAAATGCCCCAGGGCAGATAGCCTAGTATAAACCTATGAACCTATAAATCTTACTGTGCTAGAACAGTCCAGTTGCTGATTTGTGCTTTCATAACATTAATGCAGTCTGTTCCTTCTAGTTTCTCTGGTACAGCAGAGAATCTCAGTTTTTCTCTGCGTTCTCTGTCCTCTACCATTTTTTAAAATAACTATTCTTGAGCAGTCTCATACTCAGACAGTCTTTCCTTCATTTCAGCCTCTGATGTTGCAGCTTTATCAGTTTATCTGAATGGTTGTTTTAAAGCTTATTCCAGTTTTCACATTTTTATTTGAGTTAATACAGTCCTTCAATGTTTCATTTATTTTAATCAGCTCTGATCACACTTGATTTATTTTTTCCTCTAGATTACTGCAAGTCATGTCTTATACCAGAGCTGGTGCTTTAACTGCATTTTTCTGAACAGCTGCAGGACTCTTCCCAGTCATTGTTTTTGCTTAACTGTTTCTAACTGATTTTCTTTCAGGCACTTTAAGTTTTTTCTTTGCTGGCATCCAGATAGTGTACTTACCAGCCAGTAACTGTATTTACTAAAACTGACAGAATTACTGGGCCTTCTCTGTTTCTTTTTCCACAATGGGAGAGCTGAAATTAAGTTGCTGGTTAGTGTGCAGCCATCTTGGAAGTACATCACAAGGAAGATTAAGGAATATGGAGAAGGGGGTGCAAGACTGGATCCTTGTGGTACACCTTTGATAACAGGTGCAGATTCTGATGGAGAGAATGCTATTAGCATATGTCATTGAAGAAGCTTTTAAACCACTGAGTGCTGTCTGGATGACAGTAATTTCAATCACTTTGATTAGGAAAAGACAGTAAACTAGGAGGTCAAATGCCTTTGTCAGGTCTATAGATAGGGTATCTGTAAGGAGGCCTGTATAAGTGTTTCACAGAATGTCATCAGTTGAGGAATAAAGTGCTGACAATACTTTGTCCAGCTAGAATTCATGCTATTTGGAGGAGTAAGTATGTGGTACTGCTAGATATAGTGACAGAGTTGAGTGTAGACTATTTTTTTCTAGAAGCTTGCCCAGAGTTGGGAGGAGGGATACTGGGCAGATGTGCAAGGTATTTTTTGGGTTGATCTGCTTTGGGGGTGGTTTAACTAGAGCAGTTTTCCAAATTTATGGCATGAGGTTTTGTATGAGATGTAGATTTTATATGTATAGGTGAAAATAACACACAGTTGATCTTGGCAGTAATGTAAGAACTAGGGGTTTATTTTGTCAGATCCAGGAGGGGTGTTGGTGGGAATATTTTCTAGTAGAAACTTCTTTGGAATTTATGCATCTGAAGTGGAAAAGTGGAATAGGTAATATGTGATCTGAGGGAGTGTGTAGTTTAATGATGGACAATTCCGTAATTCTTTATGGAAAATCTTGTGGTGAATGCTTTGGTGTGCCACAATGAATGTTTTTTTATACAGTTTGGTCTGGAAGTTTGGACATTTCACCTTTGACAAATCCTATGACTAAGGAATATTATTGCAGCAGTAACTCCCTGTGAATAGCATCTTATAAATAGCCAATATGCTTATTGAGGTCACAAATATTCAGAACTGGATGGAAGTCATCAGTTCCCTTCAACACCATAAATATGTAGGAATAGAACCACATGGCCTTAATTCATAGGAAAAACTGCTCCTACAGCCTTTTATGGACAGAGCTTGGCCCTATCCCAAAAGCTAACCAGGGCCAACTTAGTGTCTGAACTTAGCCCTTTTCTGGGGGAACACTAGCGAGTTCTACAATGTGATTTATAGGTCTTTCGCTATGTCTCTAAAAGCCAGGGCAAACTAAGAGAACTGTTACCTCTGCAACAGTAGTTAGGACTGTAACCGCTGGACCAAGAAAGGCATCCCTCTTGGGTGACCTGTCCAGCATTGAAGAAGCCGAAACCTTGTGATGCTTAACTGCCTTCAATGGTCTGCAGGGAGACTTCATTTTTGGGTTAGCTGGGTCTGAAGGAAAAGGTGCAGATCATAGAGGTCATCCACAATGGAGAGGACCAGCTTTCTTTTCATGAGGTCATCCATCACATCCTGAGAGAGCAGGCAAAAAGGATAGTCTCAGGCTGGCCAGACTGTGCAATGCAGAGGCCTGAGAATCTAGCATTAGACACAAAGTCATCAGAGTTAACATGAAAGCTCACCCTAGCTGTATACACAATCTTATTCACATCATTTTTAAGCCAAGATTTAACAAAGCTGCTTTTCATATCAAGAATTTGAGGCATGCAGTAGCAAGTAGTTCAAAAGGAGGTTGGGACAGCTTTTCTAGAACAAAGTTTTAGTCCTACTGTGGCATCACAATGTTATTTGTGAACTCATTTAAGAAATCTTTTAACTAGAAGTAGTGAAGCTAAGGATGAAGGTTCCAAGGGAAAGCAAGCTGATAAATGTACCTTCACTGAAGCAAAGGTTAAGTCCTTTACAAAAAGTTCAGACAGGTACTGAAGAACAGGAACTCCAGCTGTATGGGAGGGGGTTCTTGATTCCTCCTTTGGCACCACAGAAGAACCAGTGATAGTTCTGCTACAGCTACTGATGATCACAAAGGCACTTTGTAGACCTGGCAAGTTTAGGTATTTCCTGCATTTTGACACTGGATGTGAGCAGTTAGCATTTTCCTAGAAAGGCAAGGAATGGAAGTAAGCTGGGACAGTGTGAATGACAGAAAAGAATATGTAACACTGATGGAGTGAAGTCTGCTTAATCAAACAGCAGGGAACATGTGCATGGACCAAAGGGTGGAAGTGGTCACAAAGCAGAGTTATAGCAATTTTTCCCCAGCAGGTACAGAGCAAGAAGTCTGCAATCTTGTTAGATGGACCATTTTCAGAAGTCCTGTCACAGTAAGCTCTGTATCCTAATTGTTTCATTTGCCTTACCTTAAAATAAGCCTGTGAATAAAAAGCTTTGAATAACAAGACTGTTGTCATTAAATATATTTTTCAGTCATACAAAGTGAGGCATCCAATACACTGTCAAATATTAGTTGCCGTTTCAATGTCCGAAGAAAACAAAACTGTAAGAACATCTGTTCCCCATGACAAAGGCAGCAAAATAGTAAAGGTCATGTAGTCTTCCTCAAGCATATCAAACGTTCAAGCTCTGTATCCATGCTTGACGGTCTGCACAACCTTTAGTCAGATCCCCTCCCCAAAGTTTACACAGATGTTTACAAACTTATTTAAATGTAATTTTTCATTTTTAGATAAAATATGAATTAGACATTACTAAACGAACTGCTATATTGCAAAAAATGTTTTATCATTCTGCTTTTGATCTACCATTATAGAAAGGCATTTTTAAAAATAAGAAAAAAATCACACACAAAATATTGTTTACAATGACTTCTCTTGTACTTCTGCTGTACAGCAATGCCACTTTTAAATGTATATGAATTAACGCTGTAATATTTCTTGCCTGATGCACTCAGGCAGCATAACTATACCATAATACAAATTTGTTCTTACCTTCTGCTGAAAAACCAAGCCATGCCAAGTAGGACTTTTTTGGTAAAGATAAAGGATCTCCATGGAGAACTTGTTTTTTCTTCTTTCCAAGTTCCATCAGTTGTACTCCAAGACACTGCTCTCCATCAAACCCAGTGGCTAAGTAGAAAAAAATTTACAGGGAATTGAGTTATTTTCCAAATGCACAGAATATATTTCTGTTAGATGAAACGACACACCGTTCAGAAATATGTCCAAAACATATTTTCAGACCAGATACAATAACACTCACAATGTCAACATTCAGTGACACTGGTGGAATTATATTACAACCTTTTGCTATCACCAAAGGCTAGCGGCTTCCATGGACACTGTCTACATTAGATGACAATAAGCATCACACATACCAGACCCTCTCAGCTTCTGAACAAAATGCTCTCTATATATGGTTTTAATTTACAACAACAAAAAAAAAAACTTGCAACACAAGTCTGCTCTGTTGGTGCCAAGCTGGCTGGTAAGTCAATGCAAAATCTATATTTATTTGTACACACAATATTCAACCTTCCACTTTGTTTTCTCCAAACATCTTTATTATATTTTCACATATGACAAAGGCAATTTTACATTTATGTAAATGAAAAATATACAAAATGATACCACTTTAGTTGTAAACACTTTACAACACAGACACCATTGAAACAACTGTAGTTGCAAACATTATACATCACTTATAAACCATCTAGTCATTGACAGTTAAGCATTATATGGCTCATTCAAATCCTGCCTTTTAAACCTTGTTCCTGCTCTGCATATATTGTTCCCACAATTCCCGTTTTTCCTATGTAGTTTGTTCCTTCCCTTTTCTAAAGATCCCAATTCCAGTTGTTTTATATTTATTATTACATTCACTACTTCTAGTAAAGTTGGACTGTACTTTGATTTCCATTTTCTAGTAATTGCTTTTTTGGCAGCCACCATAATTAGACTCAGCAAGGCTTTACCATCTCTAGGCAATTCTGATTCTGTAGCATAACTCAAAAAATTCATCTCCCCAGTCAGTCCAATTTGCTCACTCAGCATCTCGGGCAGAGTGGTCTGCAGGGAATCCCTAAAGTTTGCCAGCTCATTACACTCCCAAAATATATGTTCCCAGCTATCTCTTTCTTGAGTGTCACACCTCCAACACTTGCTATCCACCTGAGAAAAAATGTGTGTACTTGGGGTATAAAAATACCTATGTAAACACTTCCAGGCAAAGATTCTAAATCTTCTAGACTTTCTTGCATATTTGGGAAATATACATATATCCCCCCATTGTCTCTTTGTGAATTGCTTATCGAAGCTCTCTTCCCAATCCTTTCTAAACTCCTCTGACTGATTCTTATAATCATGCAATATTTTATATGTTTTACTAATTATTCCTTTTTTTAAGGCAGCTTCTGTTCTAGAGTCTATTAAAAACTCTACCAGTGCTGGTATTTCATTTAAGAGCGCCCTATTTCTTTCTCTTTGCCTATACTCTGATATCAATCCTTGATAGGGAAGGCAATCTCTAACCTGCAGTCCAAATAAATTCTTGGCCTCTTCCCATTCTACTACCTTTCCTTTCTAGTTATTTGCTCCCAATACCATGGTTCCTTTGCCAGTTTTCTCCAATAAATTTCAGCCACCTCTTGCCTATTATATCCCTGATCACAGTCATCCCTATCGGCAGCATCTCTTTTCTCCATTCTCGTGCTGGTTTGGTTCTTAAAATACGCCCTGCTATTTTATTAATATAATACTCTATGATTTTGGTTGCTCTCCTTAAGAGTCTGCATCCAAAATCCCAATCTCTCCTTATTTTGTGAGCTTCTTCCCTGTGTCAGCATCATTCCTTTCCACTGACAGTTTTCTGCTTATGCTATATGCAAGAGCCTTAATTGTGCTGCAATAAAATACCCCCGTCCGCCTGGTTCTACTGGTAGAATTAGCTTATCCCACTTGACTCTTGCTGTCTTCCCTTCTCAGATAAAATCCTTCAACTCATTTTTAATTGCTATCCACAACTTATCCTCCTGTTGACAAAAATATGCCTGACCTGCGTACAAGACAAAAGGGAATAAAAACATTGGCTTGTATCTTAGCATTTCTATGCATAAAACAGAACTTCCAGTTTCTCAATTTTAGTATTATCTTCTGTTTAGTCTCTTCCCACATATCCTTAGCTGCCACCACAGAGTCATTTCTCATCCATACTCCTAAATATTTTATTTTATCATGTCCCCATAAATATGGATATTGTTGAACCAACTCGTGTGTGGGTACATAATTTACTGCTATTGCCTTTGTTTTAGCTTCATTAATTTTGTATCCCAAGAAGATCTGAAAGTCTTAAAATGTTCCACAACACTGTAATGTCTCTCTGGTTTTGTCGTGTATAAAATAATATCAATCTGCAGACAGAGCCAGCTTTTCCTGACTACCACACCAATTATATCCTTGAATGTCTGAGTCCCTTATTTTCTTTGCCAGCAGCTCTAAATATAATGCAAACAACAAAGGGGAAAGTGGACAACCCCGCCTGGCTCCTCTATTAAAGCAAAAATTATCGGAGAGGACCTCACCCACTTTAATTTGCGCCTCCAATCCCTCATATATTCTTCTAATTAACCTTATAACTGTAATGGGGAAAGCAAATGCTTACATTGCCCTGTTCATGAAGACCCAGTTGTTGTAGGACAAGATCAGTCTATTAAAATGTGTATTAATTTCTTCTGCCTCTTTGCTACCTTACCTGGTAAGGGCATATCATCTACCAGCCCATGCAGGTAAGACAGCTTTATTTAACCAGATTACCTGAAGTTGGTATGCCCCTCATGTCTCCTCTTTGATACTTCAGTATGTCAACAATTGTGCTATATGTCAAGAGTATAATGTTAGTAAAAATGCAAACATTAAGACTGCATGTTTACCACCACCCTGGGGACCTTTTGTTAACGTGCAGCTGGACTTCATCCACATGCCTAGGACTAATAACTTACAATTTATTTTGGTGGTGGTGGTGTGTTTTCGGCATGGGTGGAAGCAGTCACAGTTGTCAAGAAACTCATGTATAATTTTATACCTCATTTTGATATACCGTGTATTATCAATAGTGACCAGGGAACATATTTTAATAATTCATTAATGAAAGAGCTATGCAAAATTTGTAATACACAGTTGAGTCTTCACTGTCCTAACCATCCACAGTCATCTGGATTAGTAGAAAGGGTAACTAGGACTCAAACTAAAATTTCAAAGATTCGTGCTTAATGAACATGAGGGCCTCACTGAATGCCACCAGGAAGTTCAGTCTGTATGAAATATTGATGGGGAGACCCATGGCCCTTCCAGCTACCCCTCCAGTGCGAAATGTAGATTTAACTTTGCCACATGATGCTATGATTTCATATTGTCGCAAACTTGTTCATATTTTACAGCAATATCATCAAACAGTAAAATCAGCAGTTCCCCATTCCTCTGACTAGCCCTGTCATCAACTGCAGCTGGGTGATCGGGTTTAATTTAAAAATTTTCAGAGGAAAAACTAAGTCTAAGGTGGAAAGGACCTTTCCAGGTGCAGCTAACAACCCTGACTGCTGTTCACTGTGCAGGACTACCAACGTGGATCGATTCGTTTCACTGCAAGAAAACGTGTCATGTGGGGACCCCAGACAAATCATTGCAGCAAACAGAGGGAAATTGAGGTGTGACAGGCATATCATCTGCCCAGTGAAGGAAGTCAACTGTAGTAGCAGTCCACATGATGAATCTGGTGACAACAGGTACCCTTTTGCTTTGTTTTTCCTGCTGTTTCCTCTTATAAACTGGTAGAGAGAAAACAGTTTCTTGCTGGTTCTTCAACAATAAGCCACAGACTTGAATGTAACAAACTGTTGGGAGTGTTCGCATATACCTCATCATTCTAAGGCAGGGATTCCTATGATTCCCATCCCTGCATCACAGATGTCATTTGAAAAAGATCTTGGTGATATCACTCTAACTTGGCGTAACTTTCTCAAAGGTTGTGTCTCTTCAACTTACAACCACACATCATGAGGACACATGTTATGCCAGAAATGGGACTGTACCAGTAGGAATCAGCAAATGTAATGACACCAGGCATGAAAGTGTGTTAGACTCTTTGCACTTAAAAAGCTATGACTGGGGGCATGGCATGGGTATGATAAAGGACAGTTACTACCATCTTTGGTGATCATGCCTACCCCTGGTTGCCTACAAACTGCACTGGATGTTGCTTTGTAGACTGATTACCTCTGCTATTCAGCATTTCGAAAATCCTCCAGCAGGTAGACTGACAAATAAATGAGCAATCCACTGGGCAGAGCAAGTACTTTCAGTCTTTAATCCTGGGTAAGGAGCACAGAGGACAATGCTCAAAATCATCATGCTTGCTCAAATTCTTCAGGAGATAGTCAACAAAACTTCGCATCACATCAGGATGGCAAATCGAGTAATGGCTGAAATGCGAACTGTGGTGTTACAGAATCAATTGGCACTTGACATAATACTTGCTGCAAAAGGGGGTTCTCATGTGGAGTTCATTGCTGTTCTTATATTAGTGACTATCATAATGAACAGGAAAAACCAGCAAAATTCATGGAGCAAAGGGGCAAGGATTTGGACAGCACATCAAAACAATGGACAATTTTCAGATGGTTGGCCAGTATTTTTGGTAACCTGGGAACTAGTATAGTCCAGGGTATTGTATTTGTACTTTTTATTATACTTTTAATATTCTCTATTTTGAGAGCTGTAATTACAGGATGTTTAATCTCACCTGCACGTGAAATGCTACTGCACATAACAAATAATGAAAATTCTATCTCAGTAGGTGACAATTATTATGATGTTGAAGCTAATTTTATCAAGCTAAGAAAAATAAAAATATAAATTACATGTATTGTATGACATTGATAGTGTCAAAGGGGGGAAACTGTTATGGGACAAGATCAGTTTATTAAAATGTATATTAATTTCAGTTTCATTAATGATTCTGTAACATGATTGTTAAAAAGCAAACAATTTGTATGGAGGGCTGAGGAAAAAATACAGCTTAATAAGCTGAAGTTACTGATGTGTTTCAACTGCATTCTTTTAATACCTAATGGGAAAGTAAGTGTTGTAGGAGCAGAGGCATGTTAACCAGTGTAAAAGATATTTGTTAGCTTGACTCCTCCAGGCTAGAAGTGCGTTGTTGCTAAGGAAAGCGTGAAATATCCAAGGTCAGAAAACAAGATCCTTGGAGCAGGTGGGTCATGTAAAGGAAGGTGTTCACATGAAGTCCAGGGTGAGAATCACGAGGAATGAGAACATTTCTAAAGTCACTGATTTGTTAAAAACATTTTTACTTCACTATCCTGCATGGTTGAATTGATAAGCAAGTGCACAAAACATGCAGTTTCCTTTGTTCAGTGAGGCTGGTTTATATACCTTTATGAAGATGGTCTGATCTCCCAGCACTGTAAAATAAATTTCTGTTTGCACATCCTGAAGTATTATTCTTGACTGAAGGCAAAATAAGTAAATCCTTAATGTCATTTATTACTTTAGCACAGTCTAATCTGTCAAATGCTTTCTCTGCATGAAGACCCAACAATAAAAGTAGTACTTTTTTTACATTCTGCTTCCCTCTGGATCATCAATGTTCTGTTAATATTGCCAAATGTTTGCCTCCCCTCCACAAAACCACACTGATCCATATCTCTATCAATTTTGGTATCATTTTTGCCATTCTTTTAGCCACTACAGACATGAACACTTTATAATGATGGTTTAGTATTGAAATGGGCCTGTATGAAGCTGGATGTGATGGATCTTTACACTCTTTAGGTATTGCCATTACCACCGCCTTCTTCCAGGATGCTAGTACTTCTCCTCTTAATACTGTTAAACAAAACCTTCCAGATCTTTATCACTTTTTTCCCTCCTAACTTCCACAGGAATACCATCTATTCCTGGGGACTTTCCTGTAGATTGGTTAAACATAGCCATTTTATCTCATCCCTTCCTAGCCTGTTAGCAATTGAGCCTCCTCTTCCTCTAACTATGGCATATTTAAGTCTTCATAAACATTTCCATTTGTACCTTTTATTGATTTCCATATTTCTCTGCTTTATACAAATTTTCAAAAAATTTCCAAAATATTTCTAATACTTCTACAGGGTCTCGTTATCTTCCTTGTTATAGGCTCCCTAAGCTTGGTGACTGCCCTTTCCACTTTCTGTTGCCTGAGTTGTGTTAAAAGTTTTTGTGTTCTAGAATTATCATAAAAAAAAACAGTTGCTTAACAGCAATCTTTCTACACTCGTGCATATTATCAAGGTAATCCCTTGGTTTCTGTTTAGCATTCTGCAGTTGCTCCTTTTCTTGTTCTGAGAGATTCCCCCTATTTTACAATACTTTAACATTTGTCAATCCCTCTAAATAATTCTTGTTACTGTTTAACCACATCTCCCTTTCTTTTATTTCCAGCCTAGTTTTAAACTCTACTTTAATTTTATCCCACTCCTTAGCTAAATTTTCAGAAGATAATTCTATCTCCTCTAGTACCTCCTGAATTAATTCCACAACCCATTCCTTAAATTCCTCTCTTTTCAACTGACAGGTGAGAAAGCACCAGTGCCTCATTTTTATTTCAGTACTTTGCATTTTTATTTTAGCTATTATTGGTGCATGATCTGAAATAGTTATTGGATGCGTTTCAAGACCTTCAATTAAATGCACATGTTCCTGTGAGATATAAAATCCATCTAGCCTAGCCATGTTTTTGTATCTTGATGAGTAATATGTAAATTCACTCCGAACTGCTAGTACTGAATTCACTCTTCTAGGTCAAATTTCAAAAATCTACCCTCCTTTTTTATATTTTCCCTTCTAGGCCCCCCCCGACTCATCTTCAGTGTTGTAAACCACATTGCAGTCCCCACCTATAAGTAATATTCCTTGCTGAAAGCAGATTATTTTTCCCAGAATTTTCTTACGCTCCATTATAACAGTTTTAGGGGGATGTAAATGCATGCCAGTGTGTAATCCTCCACCCTAGTGAATAGCCCCTTAATACTATGCATCTTCCATTATTATCTTTTTCCCCTCTTCTAGTACTATTAGAGTTACTCTTGCAATTAATATAAGTACTCCTCTTTTCCTTTGACCCATATTTTCTGCTGAATAACCACCATGAAAACCTTTCTTTATCAAATTCACACGTTCAGTTCTTTCCAGGTGCATCTCCTATAGCACAGATGTTTGTACTCTACATTTTTAATATAGTTCACTACTCTCTTTTTTTATATTTATCTGCAAGACCATTCAGATTGAAAGGCATTACAGAAAGCATCACTTTCTTATATAGTTATTATTACCATCTTTTATACACAACTGCTCTTTTGCTAAATGTCTAGTTCCAACTTTTATGCTACATGTATATACTGTTCGGCAGGTTGGTCTTTTATACAGTTGTTTCAGGTCATATCCATTTGCGCCTATGTCACAACTTACATAACCTTTTGTTTTTTGAAAGCCCTCAAACAGAACAAACAACCCCCCAAAACCCTTCCTAAAAACATATGAGCTTAAAAATAACACACAAAACTATGTACATCTTCACATATTGAAATTTTTGCTTCTTAACAAGGACATAAGCTCTAAGTTGATAGCTATACACACAGGCTAAAGTTATCCAAAGAGAAAAGGTTAGATATGCTAAGACGCATGGTACAGCCTATGCTATTAGTAAGTGCTATTTGATTTTGTATATCTTTGTAACTCTCCCAGTTGACAAAACATTTGAATGTTTTCAGTAAACACTTTATCCAAGCCACTTCTCTTTATCAAATTGTCTTCTAGTGACATGCAAACCAGGCAAAAAACTTCTAATGGTACCTTGTTTATCAGAAAAAAAGCCTTACAATATTCAATATTCTTTTTCATTTACATGCTTTGTAATAAACTTGTTATTGGATAACGCCTAGGGTTTTTACCCAGTCATTTCCCTATGCAAGCATGGGAAAAAGCACACTTTTTTTTTTTTTTTTTTACACATAGGCTCTTAACCATACTCTTCTGCTCCCACCATCTCCTCCTCTCCTCGTTTTACTTTTTTCATTGCAACACCTTCATTTCTCACAACTGAATAAAGAAAAAGAGAGAAGGGTGAACAAGAAAAAAACAAAAGCACCTGTTTATAATGGTATCCTCACTGCATTAAAAAAACTGAGAGAATTTTACTTCAAGTCTGTCACACCTGGGAAAACCTCTGATTGTTTTCACGGAACATTATGTCCTTGTCAATTTCTCTGTTCTTTTTTCTTCTTTTCCCTCAGCCAATTCCCTTCCACCAGACTGTCTCCAGTTTCTCTTTATCAGATCATCTCCATGGAAACATGAAGACCAGCTGCAGAAATGCTTCTTAGCATACATATTTGCAAGTGCTAAAAAAAAAAAAGCCTTACAATATTCAATGTCCTTTTTCATTTACTTGCTCTCCCTGTTAAAACAAAAGTCCTTAATCAGTCATTTCCCCATGCAAGAATGAAAAAAGCACATTAATTTGAACTCTGTCATGCCCCCTTAACCAGGCGCCCCCTTTTTCTTTCTTTTTTTTTGTTTTTCCTTTTAATTAGATTGTCTATATTTCTCAAAACTGCGAAGAAAAAGAGAAGATGGGAGAAAAATAAAAACACCACCTGTTTACAGTCCCCATTACACCCCAAAATAGCATGCACAGAAAACCATGCAACACAGATGCAGTACTATTAAGAAAAAAAAAGTGTTTTCTTTACTTACACTTGGCGTTCTCACCTCTCTTACACTCCCCAAAAGCATTTTTCTGAACATTACTGACATGAAGTAGAGAATATACTTTAGAGTCGCCCATTCAACAAATTTTGAAGTCCAATATTTCCAGATTTTCTTGTGCTGTCATATTTCACAAATATAATTACTGCATTGTAATCCCACATTAAGTTACTGATTTTATTACTGTTCTTCTCAATCACCCAACTCTAGTCTCTGCTTCATTTCCAACATACCCTTGATTCTTCTAGTCAACTCTAGTGTTCCCTTCCTTCTCTCCAACATTTTCCATTGAAATACTAGAAAAGGTTTCACAGGTGCAATCTCTCTGTGGTCTTTACTACCAAAGGAACAAGAAGCCGAATCTCCTGTTTCACAGCTCGGTTTTTGTTGGATAAACTTTTATATTTCTTCCTTAGCATGCACCTCATCAAAAAATGATTTTGTCCCTCCAGGGAAGAATACCTTGAAGACAACTGAATACAACAGTTTGTACCATAGAGGAATGAATTTACTTCTCTTTTGACTGATGTACAATGAGTAATCATTCTCCACAAACACTGTGTTGTCTCCTACTTTTAGTATTTTGTCCTTCTGTCACAGTTTTGACAAAATCAACTCTTTCTGCTGGTAAGATTGCATCCTTACTATTAAAGGTCTAGGTTGCATTCTTATAGCTAGATTTGGAGCATACACGCAATGTACCCCTTCAACTATTAGGTCCTGCTGTGGAATACCAGTCCAGTTACGTACTTGTGCTTTCATAAATCTAATGCAGTCTGTTCCTTCCAGCTTCTCTGGTATAGCTGAAAATCTCAAATTTTCCGTATGTGCTCTGTACTCTAATTCTATTATTTTTTGAAACATCTCTTCCTGAGCAATTTCATATTCAGCCAGCCTTTTCTTCATTTCAACCTCTGACTTTTGCAGCTTTATCATCTCATCTGAATATCTGTTTAAAGCTTGTTCCATTTGCTCCAGCCTTTTGTTGTTTGTGTTGATATACTCTATCAGTGTTTTGTTTATTTTAACCAAGTCTGTATGCAGTTGTCTTATATCATCTTGTAGGTTTATTGGAAGTCATGTCTGAAGGTTGCATGACGTTTTGCTGAACAGCTGCAGAACTCTTCCTAGTCAGAGTTTCTTCCTCACTTTTTGCAGCTAATTTTTTCCAGGCCTTCTGTATTTCTTTATCCCTGGCATCCAGGAAGTGTACTTACTAGCCAGTTACTGAAATTCACCAATAAACACAAAGTCTAACGGCCTTCTCTGCAGAGTTTCTGTTTTCACAATGACAGAGCTAGAAACAAGCTGTTACTCAGTGCGCAGCCATCTTGGAACTCCTCATTCAACCTTCCATTTTAGCTCAGTGGAAACCGCTTATATATGGTATGAGAATAGACTCTACATCTAGATTAAGAAGATTTTAAGTGCAATCAGCTTCTCAACAAAATCTGCATTATGAAAATGACATACTTATAAAAGGTGTGTACTTTAACATTAACATTTTCAAGTAATTATTCAGAGGGTAAGTTAAAATACAGCATTCAACAGACTTAAACAACTCTTTCAGAGACCCCAACATCCCGCTAGCAAGCCAATATTGGACTATATTTTGATAAAAAAAAGTGACTTTGTTCCTTCCCCAGACAATTCTTTGAAGGTGATGAGCAACACTCAGAGGATAAAGATTGCCATCTGAAAATATAAAACAGTGTAAGAAACTTCTCTGTGTGGAAGATTTTCAGTCCATATTTCTCTAGTTAATCACTGTATATTAATCAGATCAGACAATAGTAGTAGAAGTAGCGAACTTAAACTCAAGTAAAAAAAAAAAAAAAAAAAAAAAAAAAATATATCATTTGAAATATTGTACAGAATTACTAAGTATTCGAAAGTAATCCAAGCAAGGCAGGCAGTCTGTTTCCAGTCGAAAATCCTTTAAGTACACAGACAAGCAATCCAAGTAAAACAAAAATAGAGTAATAGTTTCCTCACAAGCTTTCTAAATATATATATATATATATATATATATATATATATATATATATATATATACTTTTTATCAAGCAAGGGAGTGGTTTATTGTGCTGTAAAACTTTTAGTTATGTACTCACCATAACTTTAGATGTTTGGGATCCATCTCGCCTACATTCAGTACTGATGGGCTCAGAGCCGATCCTCGGCTCCGACTCGGCACGCTATGCTATAGAGCGAAGCCTCTTATTGGCTGAGCTATTCTTCATCCCAGGATGCACCACCACTAATCCCCCAGATCTTGTTTGTCCGCATTCATGCACACACACATAACTTGTTTATATAACATTGCCAGATGTTTCAAGATGAAACAATAGAATTCGGACCGTCCGATCTCTTCTGATCTCCAAGGCAGGGGGATGGAGGGTGGGTTATTAGAATGTGGCGAGATGGATCCCAAACATCTAAAGTTATGGTGAGTACATAACTAAAAGATGTTATGTGATCCTATCTCGCCTACATTCAGTACTGATGGGACAGCGTCCCTAGCACCTAAATCCTGGGTGGCTCACTGGAAAACACTCCTGAGCACTGTGGAACCAAATGAAGCTCGCCCCCGAGATGCCACATCCAATTTGTAGTGGGAAATGAAAGTATGCAGGGAAGACCATGTAGCCGCTGGACAATTGTCACTAATGGCAAGCTTAGAATGGAATGCTATTGAAGTAGCCATAGCTCTTGTAGAGTGAGCATTGACAGAGGTCGTAAGCTCTTTATTAGAAGAGGAATAAGCTTGACTAATACAGTCCCTGATCCATTTGGCAATAGTGACCTTTGTGACGGCTTTGCCCAATTTATTATCCGAAAAGGACACAAACAATTGATCTGTTTTCCTGGTTTGTTTGGTCCTGTCTAAATAAAAACGCAATTGCCTGTGGACATCCAATGTGTGGAATATGTATTCCGCTTTGTTAGAGTACTTTGGAAAGAAAACTGGAAGTTCTAATGACTGTTGTAGGCAAAAACTGGAACAAACTTTTGGGACAAAGGATGGATTAGGCCTGAGAGATCCTCTGTGTGAAAAAACAGGTACGGTGGTTTTACAGATAGAGCTTGAAGCTCTGAAACTCTTCTGGCAGAAGTAATAGCAACCAGAAAAGCAGTTTTCCAAGATAGAAATTTCAAATCACATGTTGCTGCCGGTTCGAAGGGGGAGGAAGTTAAGGCACGTAACACCACATCGAGATCCCATGGAGGAGCAGGATGAGAAATCGGAGGTCGTAAAAGCGCAGCACCTTTCATGAAGGTCTTACACAATCTGTTGCTCATTAAAGGTGGGTTTATAGATTCATGAAAATTGGAAATAGCTGCCAATTGGACCTTGATGGTAGAGACTGAAGAACCTTGATTGAATAGGGAAGTTAGGAATTTTAGGACTTCCGATACAGGAATAGTGATGGGATCCAGACCCGGAGTTGAGCCCAAATAGCAAATCTCTTCCATTTGCTGGTATACAATTTCTTGGTGGCAGACTTGTGGGTCGAAGATAAAATATGTATGACTTCCGGGTCTAAGGTATGATTCCTGACTATAGTCGGAAGAGGAGGAGCCAAGCTGTTAACTTCAAAGTGTGAAGGGACTGGTGGAGTAGTCCCGACTGATGAACTAATAGGTCTGGGATCTGGTCCAGGAACCATGGACCGTCCAGTGCATATTTCCGAAGATAGGGGAACCATACCTGACGAGGCCAGTAAGGAGCAACTAGGATCATTTTGCTCCCCAAGTGAGACGCCTTTTGGATCACTCTGGGAAGGAGGGGAACTGGGGGGAAGGCGTATAGCAAGCCGGTGGGCCAAGGATGGGCTAGTGCGTCCATAGGACTCTCCCCCGGAGCTGGAGTGAGGGAGAAGAACTTTTTGCACTTCGCGTTCAGCGAAGTTGCGAAGAGGTCGCAACAAGGAATTCCCCATTTGCTGAAAATATGAGTTGCCACTGTATTGTTCAGAGACCACTCGTGAGGAGAGAGGATAGTTCTGCTCAGTCTGTTGGCTATCACATTGGATTTGCCAGGGATATGAGTTGCTATCAGAAAACGTTTGGTCACCACTGCCCATTCCCATACTCTCTTGGCCTCTCTGCAAAGAGGGTAGGATCTGTTTCCTCCCTGCTTGTTCAGGTACCAGACCACTGACATGTTGTCGGAGTGAACAGCAATCATGCCCTGAGGGAGGTAATCGTGGAGGGCTTGTAGAGATAGAAGCACCGCCCTCATTTCCAAAATGTTGATATGAAGAAGACTCTCTTCTGAATGCCAATTACCTTGGACTGACCTGCCCAGGAAATGCCCCCCCCCCCCATCTGGGAGGTGTCCGTAGTCGAGGTGGAACGAAGGGTAGACCCTGATCCAGATTGGAGGGCACCAGCCACCAGCGAAGGTCCCACTTGCAGGTTTCCATGATCCGTATGAGGTGACTGAGGGAGAGATCCTGAAAAGACCACTGTGTCGAAAGAAGCCACTGGAGAATTCTCATATGCAATCTTGCTAGGGGGACTAGAAGAACAGAGGCCGACATGGATCCCAATAGTTGCAGGACCATTCTGGCTGGAGCTTTGGATCTGGGAAGCAAGGCTCGAACTTGATCCTGTATGGTTTGTATCCTTTCTGTAGGAAGATAGACCCGCATTCTGTGTGAGTCTATCTCTACTCCGATGAATCTTATGCGTTGAGATGGCAGCAACACAGACTTTGGCCAATTGAAGGTGATTCCAAGGGAAGTGCCCAGTGATATTGTGGCTTGTAGACTCTGCAATAGTAGACGCCTGGAGGTGGCAGTTAGGAGCCAGTCGTCCAGATACAGAAACACCTGGAATCTTAGACTCCTCAGGTGAGCAGTCACGACCGCCAAACATTTGGTGAACACCCTGGGGGCTGTGGTGAGACCAAAGGGCAGCGCGCGGAACTGAAAATGACTGTCTCCTAGGCTGAAGCGCAAATGTCTCCTGGACGCCTGATCTACCATGATGTGGTAATAAGCGTCCTTGAGATCTATGGAGCACATCCAAACACCTTTCTCCAGCAGTGGGAGAATGGATTGCAAGGTGACCATTCAGAACTTGGACTTTTTGACTGAACGATTTAGAATGCTGAGATCCAGGATGGGCCTCAAGTCCCCGGTCTTTTTTGGCACCAAAAAGAATCTTGAGTAAGTCCCTAACCCGATCTGGTCTGCGGGGACTGGTTGGATGTCTCCTTTTTGAAGCAGCTTTGAGACTTCTAAGGCTGCAATTTCCCGTTGACTGGGTGGTGGGTCCGGGATTTTCTTGGACGGAGGTGGTGGATGAGAAAAAGGGATGGAGTAACCTCCGGCGATAATTCGAAGCACCCATCGGTCCTGAGTGATACCTTCCCAGGCTTTTAGGTGCCCCGAAAAACGACCCCCGACTGGCTCCAGAGCTGCACAGTCGGGCAATCCCTCAGGGATTGTGGAAGGCTGAAGAGCCACGAAAGGACTTGCGGTCTCCAGTGTTGCAGGCGCCTCTGCCGCCTCTGGGACGGCGTCTTCCAGAAAAATTTCCCCCTCCTCTGCCTCTAGAAGGGGGATCGTCCTGCTGTGAGGGATAAGACTTCTGGGATCTACGGAACCATATTTTCCCTCCTCTTTTAGCCTTGGGATAAGGCCGAAAGGGAGTGGAAAATCGTGCCCCTACGGCAGTCAATGTCTTACCTTCTTGCTCGCAGCGGGTCAATGTGTCTTTTACCTTGGGTCCAAACAAAGAGGACCCATCAAAGGGAGCGTCGGCAAAAGAAGACTTGAAGGCCTCCGCAAAATGACACAGGCGAAGCCAGGCTTGCCTCCGTAGAGCAATACCTGTACCCGCCGCTCTACTCGCCCCCTCGGCCGCATATGAAATGAGCCTCATGGACGAGTTTGATATGGATGACAGCGTAGCCAACTGAGAACCAACCGTCTGGGCCAGCTGCTCAAGTAGGTTACCCAAGAGGGTATCTGAAAGCTCCTTGATCAGATCCCTCTGAAACCTGGTGAAGTGCATTAAATAGTTCAGGGACCTTAAAGTAAATGCCGCTGAACTGAGGGTGCGCTTCCCGTACCGATCCATACTCCTAGACTCCTTATTAGGAGGATGGACGGACGTCGAAGCCTCTTCTACATCTTGCTAGGTAGCAGATGCCACCACCAAGGCATCTACAGCCACACCTTTTGTCAAAAACTCCTTCTCTGGGGGTGCTGACAGGAACTTATTTGGGTGAGCAGGCACCGGTTCCACAGAGTCTGGATGTTCCCACGCCCTTCGACAGATCAAATCTAGGAGCTCGTCGAAGGGCGGAGACACCCAGGAGGCGGAGGGCTGAGCTATCTAAGGACAGGGGGACTGCCAAAGACCCAGTCTCTGTATGCAGGGAAGGTGCTGGTGAGACCGTGGAGGTAGCCAAAGAAGATTTGGCTAACGCACTCCTCATGGCCATGAAGGCCGGACCACCAGAATCCTGGGAAGGTCCAACCCCCGTGGCCACAACAGTAGACGGTACCCCCGCAGCCGACGCACCGAGAGGAAGGCCTGGGACCGAAAACATCAGTCCCGAAGCGTCCCCCCCCCCGGGGCCGACAGAGGAGGTCCGCGTACCGAACTCCGACTCGAGAGCCGGGGTTGGAGTAAGGGTCGGGGCCGACCCGAAAACCTCCATCGGCTCCACCAGCACTGGCTCCAACGGTGCCGAGGCTGTTGGAGGAGGAACCATAACTACAGGGTGGGCCATCGGCTCCGAAGCCGAATGGGCTGGAGCCGAAACTAATTTTTGGAACACAGGAGACTGAAAAAGTCTTAGGAGCACCCTGTCGATGTCCGAATCAGACATCTTGGAAGATCTAGATGAAACCGATCGGGTCCGAACCGACTTCTCCATCGGCTCCAAAGGACTGGGGGACCGGCTCCGAATGGACTCAACCACTATCGGCGCCGAGGGAGATCCCAAAACAATTTCCCTCGGTGCCGAGGAGGGCTTCGGCGCCGAAGGGGAAGAGTCTGAGCCAGCAACCCTCATCGGCTCCAAAATCAGTGGAGCCGATGAAGGTGACCGCTCGAAGCCCCAGTCATCGGCTCCGAAACCAGAGGAGTCGAGACTGGGGGCATCGAGGCAGACCGTTCCGCCCTCAGCTCCGAAGTCCGTGGAGCCGATGGAGAAGCCTGCCTGGATTTCTTAGTAGTCTGTTCCGACGGACTGGTCGGAGCCGACGCTTTCTTTTTCTTTGTTGGAGAGGATGAGGAAGATAAGGCCTCCTCGAAGGCGGGTTTAATCAGCCCTTTCAAGATTAATTTATTTTTCCTCTCTTGGAGGAAAAGGCGTGACACACGCTGCAGGACTCCTGCAGGTGCTTGGCGCCTAAGCAGTATACGCACGAGGAGTGGTCATCAGTTATAGACATTTTATAACTGCACCTCGTGCACTTCTTGAACCCGGAGGGCCTATGTTCTTTAGACATAATGTCTCTGAAACAGTCAATATAAGCAGTAAAGAATACTGTTGTAGACAGAAAAAATACAAATTTTAAACAACAATAAAGTTTTTTTTTTTTTTTTTTTTTTTTTTTTTTTAAACGAAAATCAAAGAACTACAATACAGTAATCATGACAGCAAAAAGGAGGGCCAAGAACCCTCTAACTCAAACAGGTACTTGACCTCCTTAAAAAGAAAGAGAAACTGCTAATGAATAGGGGAAGGCCCCTCTAACTGAAACGGGAAACCTTTCCCTAAACAAACACACAAATTTACCACAGAATAAATCCAAAAACACTCGTACAACAACAATAGCTGTTAAAACAGCTTTTTGGGTAAGAACAGAGAATTCCCTGACAGGAAAACTTTAGAAAAAAACAGCACTTAGCTCAGCCAAGTTTGAGACCACGTCCTAGCTTGTAAGCGGCAAACGAGATCTGGGGGATTAGTGGTGGTGCATCCTGGGATAAAGAATAGCTCAGCCAATAAGAGGCTTCGCTCTATAGCATAGCGTGCCGAGTCGGAGCCGAGGATCGGCTCCGAGCCCATCAGTACTGAATGTAGGCGAGATAGGATCACATAACATCAAAGTGTTATTGGTACACGTTAAATTCACATCCCTTCCCCCATTAGTGTTACATTTGAGTTGGTCCTGCCCTACTTAGTAGCTGTCATAATAATATAACCCTTATGTATTTTAAATAAAATTTATAATGATGCGGTACCTATTATTTAACCAGATTATTAAGTCTGTGATTTTATCCAAGACAATATACTACATGGCTGGAAATGTATCAACCGTAGTCCATTTGGCAATAAAAAAAAAAATATATATATATATATATATATAAACATAGACATATACACTTTTCATGTAAAAAATCGATTGTAAAAAGCATATTCTATTTTCATAACCTACTGTTAACAAAGATCACTTTTGTCCTTCTAGACTTCTTCAGGTCTGTGTACAAGAACCCTAAAAACTATCTATAAAATATTATTGTACAATTAGTATTGCTATTACACGTAATTTTGAATGAAGTGAAAAAAAGAGAGAACCAGAAAAAGGAAAAATAAGAAAAAATGTATGATGATGGAAACAAAATATAAACTTAAATTAAAACTGATTTAAAATGGCATTTAAAACCAACTTGTAAAATAAAATAAAATAAAATTAGTCATGTAAACAACGTGGCAATTTTCTAAGTTCCAGTACATTTTTAATTGAACAGTAGTAGTTTAGTCCAGGCCTCCTAAAATAGTTCAGCTTTAACTGCCACATGAGTTCATGTTTCTCCAGAATATTCGGGATGTCCCCTTTAAGATCACCCTGTCTATGCGATCCAGGATCTGGAACTTAAAACCTGTGTGTCTTTTATGAAGAGAAAGGGTTCGGCTAGTGCATTATTTTTTACATCCAGAACGGATTTCTGACAGATGACATGATATCCTATACTTAAGTTTATTTACAGTCTTGCCCACATAGAATGCATAACATTCATTGCATTGTGCCCTGTAAATTACTTTTGTAGTGTTACAGTCACCCCATGCACTGGTCTTAATGATTTTCTTTAAAATAAGGGCAATATAAACTATCACATTGCTGTACAAATATACAAAATGTACAATTAGCATCACATCTTTTAGTGTTTCTCTCATATGGTCTAGGTTTAAATTCAACAAAACTTCTAATGTTTCTGGCCTTTCTGTAAACAAAGGATGGGGCTTCACCTAAGATGTTAATCAGAAAAGGGCTTCCCTGTGACAATGGCCCATTTTTCTTCAATAACTTTTCTGATACTGTAATAATCCAAAGTTTATGTCCGGATGGAGCTATTTTTGCATTTGTTATTCTCTGTGGAATTGTCTCCTACTGGGGAGGTTGAGTGAAGGTGCTTCAGTCCTTTTCAGTTCTATAATGGGTACCAGGATGTTTTTTTAACATCTGACTTTCATAGCCTCTCACTAGAAAATCATTCTCTAAGTTGTTCAGGTTTCTCAAAAATGGTTCCACCTCTGTGGTAATTCTAGCTAATTTATAGCCCTGGGACTTCACTACATTATACTTGTTTTTTGTAGGATATAGACTTTTACTGTGGAGTAATAATATAACCTTTGCTGCTTTTCTGAATAGATCAGTGGTGATTCTGTTACTGTTGGTGTCCTTGGAAATCTGCATATCTAAAGAAAGTGGTTGAAGTATAGCTATGGGAAGAGGTAAACTTCAGGAAGGGTGTTTGACTGAGGTAAGTGATAAAATCTCCAAGCTGCAAGGTGTCACCTTCCCAAACAATAAAGATGTCATCAATAAAACGTAACTAGCATGTGATATGCCACATGTAGTCTGTGTTGTTTAATAGAAAGTCTTCCTCCCACTTGTCCAGGGCTATGTTAGCTATGCTGGGAGCCATGGCAGCCCCCATTGCTATACCAGTTTTTGTTTGTAATGTTTGGCATTGAAAGTACAGAAAATTAAGTCCAGTACAAGACTAATGAGCTTGCTTAACTTTTGCAGTTGTGCCTGTGTACCTTGATGATGTTTCTTAAAAGACTCCATAGCTGCTGTTACACAGTAATTGTGAGGGAGCACTGTGTACAAGGATTCCACTTCAATAGTTAATAAAATACTGCCAGCTTCCACTGTAATGTTTTTCCTCAAAAAATCATTTGAATCTCTTATGTATGACTTATTCTTTTCTGCTAAAGGTTTCAGCAAGTAATCAAGGTAAATGGCTGTGGCTTCAGTAAGGGAACCTCCACTTGCTACCACCGGTCTATAAGGTGGGTCTTCTCTGTTCTTGTGTGGCTTTGGTATTCCACAAAAGTAAGGTAAACGGGCTCCATAAATAATTATAAAGATTTTCAGTAATAAGTTTTTCTTACGATAATGTGGCGAGATTAGTGTTCCATAAATCTTATGCTCTTTTTATGTCATCCATGGTAAATAACTCATAAAATCTGTTATCCTCCAGCATATGTTCTCTATCTTTTGGTTGTAGCTAGTGGCATCAGTCACAAGTATACCTCCACCCTTGTCTGACTTCATTACACACCTGGATTTATCATTGCCTAGCTCAATCAATGCTTTTCATTCTCCCTGTGTTAAGTTCTAAAGTTTTTCTTAGGAGGTTTTTTAAGGAGTTTCCTGATATCCATCTCACATTTCACTTCGAAAACCGCTAACGTTTGATATAGTGGTGGACAATAGCTGCTAGGCCTTTTTATAGTTTCATCAATAGGCTTATTTTCAAGGTCATTAATTTTCCCATTATACTGTACCCGTAAGTTGAGCTTCCTCACAAACATTTTAAGGTCTATCAGTACCCGAGCAAACTCACTCCTGCAGTTTCGTACAAAAGTAAGTCCTTTGGGCAACACACTTTTTTCATCTTCAGTCAGTGCTTTAACAGAGTGTTTCCAGATAAGTATAAAGATCCACAGGCTGAAAGAGGAGGGCTGCAGTTCAAATTGGATTTATGTATAATGTTAAGGTGGAAGGATCAGCATACTATCTGAAATTTAAACTTTACTATGGTTTTGCATCTGACAAAGAGACAAGTCAGTTTACAAATGCCTGTAAACAAAGGCTCCCATGTAGTACAGAAATAATTTTACCACCATGTAGTCAGGTGCAAGTTCAATATGATAGTACAGAAATAATTTTACCACCATGTAGTTAGGTGCAAGTTCAATATGAATCAATGAGCCCAAACATTTGATTTAACAAAAGGGAAGACTAAACTTTACCATTAAATATAAAAGCTCAAAAAATGTCGACATGCCACATAACATGAGCTTGTTACCCATATTAACAAGTCAAGT
This sequence comes from Protopterus annectens, assembly GCF_019279795.1. Lineage (NCBI taxonomy): Eukaryota > Metazoa > Chordata > Ceratodontiformes > Protopteridae > Protopterus > Protopterus annectens. The sequence goes on from NC_056737.1 coordinate 723,958,498, forward strand.
CCTTTCTTGCTCCTCACACCAGTGGCATTAGCTGCACTTATTGATTGTCCTCATACTGATCACTCCTGCAGTGACCTTGGCTACATGGGTTACCATCCTGCCAAGGATATAACAACCACCCAAACTTCCAAAGTTTTAGGACACCTTCTGCAAGCTCAAACTGTCAAGCAGGTCAAGCTGGCCCAACTAAAAAAAACAAGTTTGGGCACTATGTCCTTCTGAGGTTTACTGCCGCTGAAAAGTACACTCCTCTGAGACTTTTAAAGCTAGAGTGTCAGCTTCAGCTTTTCTTTGCTGGGCAGGTGATGGAAGTTTTTCCACAAAGAGAACTTTATTCTATTACTTTCCTTTTCATAAAAGTTATTTTAAACCTATGACTGTTATTTAATGGACTGTCTCAAGACAGTAACATTATTTTAACTGGAGCACTTGTTTCTTTATTTCTGTCAAACAAAATCCTGTTCATTTTCCATTGTGGGGCTGCTACAGTGTTGTAAAGTGATAGTTACTGCATTTTTCTGTCAAAAAAGTAATTTTATGGACTGGTAGTTGTACTGGTATTTGCTGCTTATCTTCCCTGGAAAAGAGGCACCATTTTTAGCCTGACTATGGGACACGTTGAGCAAACAGCCTTTGCCACCACAGCAAGGTAGCAATTTGGCTTAGCCAGAGGTAGGCGACTCTAATGTGGCCATTTGATGAACCTCAGACAACTCTCCTTTTGCCCAGGATCCCTCGAGTGTAGCATCTACAGTCACTATGGACCGGGGATTAACCATGTCTTCTGCAGCTTTTGCTGTCCCCTTAGTGGGCAAAAGAGAACCATTTGTGTTGGTCCTGGGACAGGGAGCAAGGAAGATGTCCTTATCGTATCATAATGCAGTACCTATCCCTGGGAAAGCAACTGTTATCATTAGTAACACAGTTGGCCTTACTTTCCTCTCAAAAAGAAACAGAAAATCAAGCATGTATTTACCCCTCCTCAAATTTCTTTGGATAGCAGCAGTTTACTAGGACTAGTTCAGGGTTTAATTGAGGTTACTAATGCTTCTTGTAAAGTAGTTCCTGATAAAAAAAAGAGGGATTCTTCTTTTTCTGAAGAGACTGAAGACCCTGAATCTGAACAGTAAGGTGCAGGGATGGATTCAGGGCTTTTTCCTTGGATACCGAAATAAGACTCCGGGGAGAGCTCAGTTTCTGATTCCCCCTGTGGGGGGTGATCTCTTTCTCGGAGACAATTGCTAGAATGTCCCAGTGTTTTCTGCGAGACAACACTAAGGTTTTTCAGTCCCTCAGAAAAACATTATGGAGTTGTTACAGAAGGATTTGCTAGAATCTACACCCATTCCTCCTGTCTTGTCTGCTTTAGAGGATGTGTGTACTGCTGCTTGCAATTTTCTTGATAGTCAGCCAGCTGTCTCTAAAAAGGCAGATGGGATGTACAAAATTCCTCACACTTAAATTTGTATACACCTTTCCCAAATCTGATCCAGCAGTTATAGCCTTGGTTGACTCCGCTGCTTTAATTCCAATCCTCCTCTTTCTGATACGGAGGGAACATTATTGATAGGTATGGGGGGGGGGGTATATACTTCTGCAACTTTGATTTTCAGAATTTGAATTGTGAGGCTCAGATGTTAAATGATTGTCCTGACAAATTGTGAAAGTATGAGGAATGTTTTTAATTTATGGTTTATGCTTAGGAAGAAAAATCTGCTTTAAATAACTTAGGTTCTTATACTGTAAACAATGAGTAATGACATGTGCAGTATGTATTACTCTGTTAATACTTTTTCTCAGGGCCATGGCCACTGGTACTGTTTCAAGGATGTTTGCTTGGCTGCATTCTCAGAACCTCCCAGATGATGCAAAATAAGAGATTTTAAATTCTCCCTTGGACTGATATTTAGTGTTTGGCCCCTGTGCTGCAGAGGTGATCAAAAAGTGTGATAAAAGGAGCAAGTTGAGCCAGGGAATCTATTGAGATTTTTCAGCCTTCCTTTTCCAAACCGTCCAAGGAATTTTCTTTCTCCTCATCCAATTTTGCCAAAAAAGACCCCAGAACAGCCAGAAACATAATTCAAGTAAACAGATGTTTTAAAACAAATGGATAGAGCATTCCAAAAAGAAATCTCAAACTTCCCCAAACCAAGGACAGTCCAACAAGTCTGAAAGATTATTCAAGAGACCTTGTGAACGCCTCTCACCCTGGCCCCTTTTCTCTCCCAGAAATTAGGAATCCTTATTTTTCTCTTTGGCAATACCATTTGTTTTAGACAAATTGGTTCTGAAAATCATTCATTAAGGTTACAGATGACAGTAGGAAGAAATTCCTCCTTTGCAGGGGGTCATTCATCATCCTGCAGATCAGACTCTTGTTTCCATTGGTTCTTCTTCCTGTCCCAAGGAGTGGTAGAACCAGTTCCTCTTTTCCAGGTGGGAAAGGGGTTTTATTCAAGGATGTCCCTTGTGCCAAGGAAAGAAAAGGCTTTGAGAACAGTTTTGGACCTTTCTTTCCAAAACTTGTTTGTGATAGTACCCAAATTTAAAAAAACTAGCACTTTACAGCCTGCAACCTCTAGACTAAAAAAAAAAAAAAAAAAAGTTTATTGTCACATCCCTATTGATCCAGACTTCAACCATTTCATAATGCTGTGTGTGTCTGGATCACATTATCAGTTCTCTGCCTCATCCTTTGGACTATCAACTGCACCAAGAGTGTTCACAAACTGTCTAGTTTCAATTATAGCTCACTGCAGGCTACACAGTATCCATATTGTTCCACATTTAGATGACTTGTTTATCCTGGCAGAGTCTTTTTCAAGGTGTCAGGAATCTTGGGAGAGATCTCTCTTGCACAAATTGGGATTCTAGGAGAACATTCAAAACTCTTTCCTGACTCCCTCACATAGGATTGTGCTCCTGTGATGTCAACTAGGCACCTCAGTTCAAAGATCTTTTCTTCCACAGGTAAAAACAGATCTTTATTCACATCTGTTTCTCAGGTTTCCACTCACACTTCAGTCACTGTGAGGGAATACCTCAGGATTTTGGATCTCATGGCATCTGTGATTCTCATGTTACCCCTGGCAAGACTCCACATGAGATACAGTGGTATCTGAAACATCTTTGGTCCTAGCATCAACACCCCGTATCTTTTCAGATCCCAGAGCTTGGGTCTGTCAGAAGATAAATCTTTTGGTGGCGATAACAGACATCCTTAAATCCAGATCTCCCCTTCTCCCTCCCTGCTCCACAACAGTCACCACCGATACTTTGGACTTTGCTTGGGAAGCAGTTACAGGAGGGATAAAAATGCATGGGATGTGGGACACCAAAGACAGATGTAAGCACATAAATATCGAAGAGATACTTGGCCTGATCAAACCCCTACTCTCTGAACCATCTTAGGTCCCTGGGACCTCTTCAAGTGGTTACAGGCAATACCACAGTCATGTGGTACATCAACAAGCGCAGGGGAACCAGGTCTTACCCCTTTGCAGACTAGCCATGTTAGACTGAGATACAGATTTACAGCACAATCTCACTCAACTGGCATCCTACATTCAGTCAGAGCAAAACTGTGCGACAGAGAAGCTGAGCAGGACCAGGGCAGACCCTCACGATTCCAAACTATATTTAGGATCGTCCAAGATTTGATTCATCTTTGGGGAATTCCTCAAGAAGACCTCCTTGCTTCCCCTCCGAGCACTCGAAAACCAAAATTCTGTTCCAGGACTCCATGCAAAAAGGCCTGGAAGCCAGGTGTCTTTTCTTTGGACAGGAATGTTCCTGTAGGCCTTTCCACTCTTTCCACTAATATCCAGGGTACTTTTAAAGATTCAGGATGACTCCCCCAAGATCATTGCACTGATTCTCTTCTGGCCCAGGCAACTGTGGTTCTCCCTTCTTTTGGAAATGGCCAGGGGTAATTACCGTAAGCTTCCTCACAGACTGCATCGACCAATACAAGACCCCCCCCCCCAATATCAATCATCTTCAGTTGTCTGCCTGTATAACAGAGTCTTAATTCCTTTTAGGCACCTGTTTTCTGAGGAAGTGCAGCAAGTACTAGTGGAGGCAAAAAAGCCTGCTACTAGAAAATCTTATATTAGCAAATGGAAAAAGCTTTCTAGCTGGTGACAACAACATAACTAGTACCCATTCGTGGCTAGTTGTTCTTTGATATTACAATATTTATGTGAGTTAATGTCTTATGGCCTTTATTCATCGATCAAGGTTCACTTATTGGCCATTTCAGCATGTCTACCCAAGGATCCTCCGCTTTCATTGTATTCTCATGTTAAATGTTTTTAAAGGGATTTGGCAAAGAGCCCTCTAAGAAAACCAGTGGTCCCATCGAAGGGTTTTAAATTTTGTGTTACAGAGGCTAACACTTGCTCCAATTGAACCAGCTAATCTGGATGACATGAGGTTCTCAACAAAGAAAACTGTTTTACTGACTGCTCTGAGCTCTGGAAGAAGGCTATCTGAGTTGCAAACTCAAAGTAAGAATACACTATCTAATTTTCCACAGGGACTGGGTTTCTTTGAGAACTAATCCTTCTTTTATGCCGAAAGTGGTATCCAAGTTTACTTTAAGCCAAATTATCCATCTATCTGTTTTATTTCCTGAAGCTAAAAAAATGAGGGAGAAAGGATACTCCATACCTTGAATGTCCACAGAAAACGTAGGTACTATCTTGACAGAACTAAACCTTTCAGGTTTTCCAATCAATTTTTCATTTCTTGTGAAGGTAAGAAAGGACAACCTGTGTCAAAACAGACCATTTCCAAATGGTTGTCTAAGGCTATTTACCTTTTGTTATACTCAGCATAACAAATCTATTTCAGGCAGGGTCAAGGAACACTCTACTAGAACCTTGGTTTCATCTTTCTTTTTGGAAAGGGATGGATTCGAGAAGTATTATAGTAGCTGCTATTTGGTCCTCTGTACATACTTTTACAAACAATTATAACCTTGAGTCCTTCTCTAGGTCTAGATTGAGATTTGCTAGAACCATTCTCCAGGGGCTCCTGGATCCTTCTCTTTCCACCTCCCAAAAATAGTTAACTATGGTAATCTACCCATACAGCTAAGGCTACTGCAGTGGTGACCAATATGAAGAACATAGTTCAGTTCTGTAAGTGGAACTAACCATAATACTAGATGTTCAAATGATCTCTGCTGCAGTAGCTGCTCCCTCCATCCCCCTTGTTTTTTTGGTGTGTTTTCCTAGCATTGTCCTTTTAGGGTTCAGCCTACCTTTGTCTGCTGGCAGGAAAGCTCTGAAGGGCTTCACGTCCAAACTTGTCTAAGTCAGCTGAGCTTGAGCTGATTCACAGTCTGGGTCTGTGGAAGGTGGCCTGAAACTTTGAAAGCTGGCTGGGTGTTATTTCCTTGGCAGAATATAACCCATATAGCTAAGGCTACTGCAGCAGTGATCATTTAAAAACTACTGCTATGCCACGTTCAGCTTACACAAGTGTACTTTACAACAATACAACAAAATAGAATAGCTTATCTTGAAACTCTGATGCTACCAGCAAGTACCAAAACCACTCATCGTTCATAACACTTTCTTGAGAAGCAAATCTCCCTCGATTTTGCTTTTCTGTCACAAAAAAGAGAAATTCATTATCAGGCTCGGACTCCATTCAGATTCTTCACTATCATTAGCAGTGGGAAATGTCTTGACAAAAATGTTTTTCCAACACCAGAGTTCTTACAAGTACCATATGTCATTTCTCAGCCTTAACTCAGTCAGCTTCAGTCCAAGTCCCAAGCAGTGGCATGTCATAACGGTGGAAATGCAGAGAGTCTTGAGGGTGCAAAAGCCAACTAGACTGCCCTGGCTTGCAAGCCAAATCCAGACCATAACAAATGGTAAAATTCTGCAAATTAAATTGCACGACCATATTCCGAGTGTCTTACAAGAGGACACACCTGTATCAAGTATCCCAAATATTCTCCAGTGGGTGAAATGAGGTAAATTTCCAATGAGCTACTTGACTGGTAATATGAAGACACATTATGATGGAACCTAAACAGTAAAATAAATATTTTTGCTATATCAGCTAATATACAAAAGGACCCTCTTTGATGGGCCCTACAGTTGGTGTGGGAGTCACCTTTTTCTACAAATGGAATTCAGCACCCTATTTTAGAACTTCTCATGTTTAGGCATGGATGTGGGCCCGTGACAATGCATGCCATGACATTAAACACTGACTGCATAAGTGTACTCATCCCACCACTCCTGACAGTTCATCTTTGGCTACTAGCTAGCACCTTCCTAAAATTCAAGAAACAAACATGAAAATACAGTATACCCAAATGGCAATGAGCAATACACTAAAGTAAATTACATGACTTAATGGAACAGCCAAAGTTAGCTGGAGGGGTGCCACCAACCTACAGTGGGACACAGCACAAAGGCCTTTTTGTAGATCAACTGATATGTTAAGAACATATCGGATACCTAACAGGAACGCTCCTTGACAAGTTTATACCTAACAAGGACTCTCCTTAAAAAGTTTGTCTTGGTTTAATCTCAAGCAATAAGCCACCATTATGGAAGGAACCAGAGGGCTGCTGTAGAATAAAGCTTAGAAGATTGAGTTCTGGAAAACAGTTGTCGCAAGAGGCCTGATTCTTAGACTCAAAGTTGAGATAGTAATGCTTTAAGAAGGGGAATACTGCTCATGTCCACGACTGCAACAAGGCACATTAAAGTCAGCAATGGAAGTACACACTCCTAGAGGGTATACACTTTGATCACAGCAAAGACCACTGGAGGGAGTTGCCTACTGGCAAAAGGAAGGAAACTGTCAGTCCGCAAAGAACTATTTGTTGACTGTGAGCCATACCTCTCAACTGTACAGATTTTCACAGAATGTCCAAATTCTTGTCTCATACTTTAGGTCCGTTTCTCATAAAATTGTGGTTTTCTGGAAAATCGTTGGCAAACCATCGAGGGATGAAGTCAGAAATCATGACAGACATTTGAGTCTCAGACTTCATACCCTTCAGAAAAAATTAATGCTAATGCAAAACCTGTTATTCTATCAGCTTTCTAAGTTTGTAAGAGCAATATTTAAAAAGTGCCCCCATTTTTGGGCATTTGTCCCCCAAATATTCATGGCTTTGTCCAATTTCTTCCTCAAAGAGGTTGAGGGGTATGCTGTGAGCCTTTTCCCTCCATGCAACAAGGTAAATATAACAAACAAGCCATCTAACTAATCCAGTGTAGTTGCATCAGGGAATATCTAAGATGGCAGTGTACCTCTATGGACTGATAGGCCCTTTCGCTTCCCCATAATATCATCAGAATAAAGAAAACAGAACATGAATAGACTGGCACAAGGTAAAAAATGAAGCCACCTTGCCAGAAGAAGTGGAATCAAAGCAAGGGAAAAAGAAGTTATGTACTACCATAACGTTCCATGTTAGTTGTCTTCATCTCGCCTTCTTTCTTGTTGTTTGGGGTTTGGAGCCGATCCTCGGTTCCGACTCGGCCATCTTCTATTGCTCGAGAGCTGTTTACTGGCTCGAGGCTATCCCTTATCCCAGAATGCCCAGCGTCAGCTACCCAGATCTTGTTTGTGATAGTGCACACTAGACATAAGTAGAGTAACCAGTTACCTAAAAAGTGGTTGTCCAATACACCTAAACAAGGAAAGTCATAAATTACCTGGTATGTGAAGTAATAAAAGATACTCAGCCAGTGAAAACAAAAGGAACTCCTCTCAATCCTCTAGGAAGGGGGAAGGAGGGATGCAAGAAGGAAGGCGAGATGAATACAACTAACATGGAACGTTATGGTAGGTACATAACTTCTTTATGTTAAGTTGTCCATCTCGCCTTCATTCTTGCTGTTTGGGACAGCGTCCCTAGCACCTAAAATCCCGGGTGGCTCATTGGAACAGACTCTTCAGAACAGTAGAACCAAAGGAAGCTCTGCTCCAGGAGACCATATCCACCTTGTAATGAGAGATAAAAGTATGAGGGTTTGCCCAAGTGGCAGCTGCACAGACTGAGTCTATGGGCAACCTAGACTGAAAGGCTACAGACATGGCTAATGCTCTAGTACAATGACCTTTTGGTTTAGCTGGTAGCTCTATTTCGTAACTGATAAATAAAGGCAATAGTATCAGATAACCATCTGATACTAGGTCACCTTAGAAACTGGAAGGCCTTGTTTGTTGAAAGCATAAGAAAGAAATAACTGGTCTGACTTTCTTAGTTCTATGGAGGTAAAAACGCAATGATCTGTGCACATCCAGTTGGTGGAGCTTGTATTCTGCCTTGTTGCTGTGATTGGGAAAGAAAACAGAGATCTATGGATTGATTTAAATTGTTCTCCGAGCAGACTTTAGGAATAAAGGATGGATTGGTCCTCAGAGAAATTCTGTCCTTGTGAAACACCAGGTAAGGAGGATGAACACATAGTGCTTGAAGTTCTGAGACACGTCTAGCTGAAGTGATAGCAACCAGAAAAAGTGTCTTCCAAGAAAGAAATTTTAAGGAACATGATGCTGCCAGTTCAAAGGGAGGCAAAATTAAGGAAGCTAAAACTAAACTGAGATCCCAAGGAGGAGGGGGATCTCTAACTGGGGGTCTAAGAAGAGATGTTCCTCTCATGCAGACCTTATGAGACATTATGCTAAAATTTAACATACCGACATGAAAATTAGAAATGGCAGCTAGCTGTACTCTAATGGTAGTGGAAGCCGCACTAGACTGAAAGTGCTCTAATGGTAGTGAAGCCGCACCAGACTGAAAAAGTTGTGCTACAAATTCAAGAATTTCATGGACTGGGGCTGAGAAAGGATCCAAATTTCTAGATTCTGCCCAGTAAGAAAACAGTTTCCATTTACTAGCATACATTTTCCTCGTAGTAGACTTATGTGAGGAAACAATAATATCACGGACTGCTGGGGAGATACCGGAAAGCCTGGCTAAGGTTGGAAGTGGAGTAACCAAGCTGTGAGCTGGAGAGTTTGAAGGGACTGGTGCAACCCACCTGATTGATGAATCAGATGATCTGAAACCGGGTCCAGAATCCACGGTTGAGCCAGAAGGTGGAGGTGCAGGAACGGGAACCATATCTGTCGAGGCCAACATGGGACAATGAGGATCATTTTGCAACCCAACGATTTTGCTTTCTGTATGTGTCTTGGTATTAGGGGAAAAGGGGGAAAAGCATAAAGGAGTCCCTGAGGCCAATCGTGGACTAGAGCATTTCTGGGTATATGACCTGGAAGAGGAAGTAGGGAGAAGTAGCTGCTGCGTTTGTTGTTGAGAGGAGTGGCAAACAGATCGCAGCAAGGCTGTCCCCATTTGCAGAAGATAAGATCCGCAACTACCTGATTCAGAGACCAGTCGTGAGGCATGAGGATAGCTCTGCTGAGCCTGTCCGCTATGACATTGGATTTCCCAGGGATGTGCGTTGCTATCAGAAAACATTGGGAGGAAATAGCCCATTGCCACAGTCTGAGTGCTTCTCGACACAAGGGGTAAGACCTTGTCTCGGCCTGCTTGTTGATGTACCACACCACTGACATGTTGTCCGTTTGGATTGCAATGGTCCCGGAAGGAAGAGAGTCTTGAAGGGCTTGCAACACTAGGAGCACCACTCTCATTTCTAGGACATTGATATGCAGATGGTACTCACGAGGTTGCCAAGTGCCTTGGACTGTCCTGCCTAGATAATGCCCCCCCCCCACCCTATCAGAGAGGCGTCTGTGGTCACTGTGGCTACCGGAGGGGGTTGTATGAAAGGTCTGCCCTGAATCACTAGTAGGGAGATCATCCACCAAGAAAGGTGCCTTTTGCATGTTTCTGTGATCAGGATCATGTCAGACATGGGTAGCTCCTGGAAAGACCACTGCGTGAAAAGATGCCACTGAAGGATTATCATGTGGAAATGCGCTAATGGGACAAGAAGAATGGCAGCTGCCATGGAGCCTAAAGCTTGGAGGACTTATCTGACTTGAATCCTTTTGCTCTGCATTAGAATTAACGCTCGTTGACGAATATTGGAAACACTTTCCTGTGGTAATCTTGCAAACATTTCTTTTGTGTTTAATTCTGCTCCTATGTATGTGACAGACTGACAGGGCAACAAGGCAGATTTTTCGAAATTTACTGTAATGCCTAGTTGAGTGCATGATGAGATTGTATAATCCCGTGCCTCTAAGAGTTAATGCCTGGTGGTAGCAGTCAGCAGCCAGTCGTCTAGATAGGGAAACACCTGGAATCCTTGACACCTCAGGTGAGCCGTGACTACTGCCATACACTTGGTGAACACCCTGGGGGCTGAGGTGAGACCAAAGGGCAGAGCTCTGAACTGGTAATGACTGGACCCTACCCGGAAGCGAAGAAATCTCCTGGAGCGTCTGTCCATCTAGATATGGTAGTAGGTGCCCTGAAGATCTATCAAGCACATCTAATTGTCCTGACCCAGAAAAGGGAAAATGGACTGCAGTGTCACCATCTGGAACTTTTCTTTTTGTACAGATTTGTTCAATCTGCTGAGATCCAGTATTGGTCTCCAGTCCCCTGTCTTTTTTGGTACTAAAAAGAATCTTGAGTAAGTTCCAGATCCTAGTTGATCTGCGTGGACTTCTTGAATGGCTCTTTTTTCTAGCAGTCTTGAAACTTCTGTGACAACTTGATCCCTTAAGATTGGGTGGGACATCTGGGATGGACTTTTTTGATTCTATGGGGGATTGATGGAAGGGAATTTTGTAACCTCCGGATATAATGCATAGTACCCATCTGTCTCTTGTTATATTTTGCCAGGCTTTTGGGTACAGCAAAAGTCTTCCCCCATCTGCCTCCAGAGGTGAGCAGTCGGGCAACCCTTCAGGGATGCTGGAAGGGCTTGGCAGAGAAGGTTTCTCTGTCACCCTGGTTTTGCGGTCCCCCCTCTGCCACGAGGGCGGCGTCTGTTATTGTTGTTTCCCCCTCTGGCCCTGGGGGAAAAATCACCACGTGTCAGGCAAGGGTCCCTGGGATTTTCGGAACCACATCTTTCCGCTCTTCTGACCCTTGGGATAAGGTCTGGAAGGGGTGGAAAAATGGACTCCTACGGCAGAGAGAGTCTTGCCTTCCTGCTCACACCTGGTCAACGTGTCTTTCACCTAAGGCCCACAGAGAAAGGAGCCATCAAAGGGAGCATTGGTGAAGGACACTCGAAAGGGTTCTACAAACTGACAGCCGCATCCAAGCATGTCTCCTGAGAGCCATACCTGTCCCTGTGGCTCTGCTCGCTCCATCGGCTGCATAGGAAATCAGCCTTATGGAGGAGTTGACTATGGAATTAAGAGTCACAAGCTGGGAAGCTAATTTAGCTGGTACTCCCTCAGCTGCAGGATCTTGAAGGGTATCTCTCCAAGCTCTTTCAGGAGATCCCTTTGAAGACGTGTAAAATGGCATAGATAGTTCAGGGACCTCATTGAAAAGGTCGCTGAAGCAAACATTCACTTTCCATATCTGTCCATCGTCCGAGACTCTTAGTTTGGAGGATGAACAGATGAAGAGGTTTTCTGCTGACTCTTTCTTGGTGGCTGCTGCTACCACCATGGCATCAACGGGCACACCTTTGGAGAGGAATTGTTTGTCCTGGGGGGGGGCTGTAATAAATTTGTTTGGTCTCCTCGGAGTAGGTTCCACAGAATCTGGAGCTGACCAAGCCTTTCAAGCCACTATAGACATGACTGGCTCGAAAGGAGGAAATACCCAGGAAGTGGAAGGTCAGGAACCGAATGCATCCAGGTATACAGACTCGCCCTCGATAGGGGCTAGGGAAGTCCAGTCTCCCCTCTGTCTAAGCATGTCAAGGATGTCCGAAAAGGAAACATCTTCAGAGGGGGACCCTTCCGATTCATCCATGTCTGTATCTGAAGTGACAGACTCAGGGGAGTCTATGTGCTTCCTCTTGCACTTCTTCCAGACAGGCTCTTCCGAGTGATTGGGGGAGGCTTCGGAAGAAAAGGGATCACACAATGGGGTGTCATGGAGCATAGGTTCCCTACGCTTGGGGTCTGGAGGAAGAGTAGAGGTTGGAACACACCACGGGGGACGGAGCTGATGGAGCTGGCAGTAGAGCTGTTTCAGGGGACAGCACACTCCGCATGACCTCGAAGGCGTCTCGACCTCTAGGCAAAGATAGCTCCAGCTCCGAAGAGACAGGAGTCCTTCTCCACGTCGAGGGTGACTGCTCTGAGGCCGATGCTGGAGCCGAGCTCACCTGCGCCAAAGCTCAGAGGGTGAGAACGGGGTCGGACAAGGGTCCGATGCCACTTCCCCCTCGGAGCCAACGAGAGAGCCCCGGCGCCCAGATACCTCGATAGAAGGTACAATCGAGGTAATCAGGGCTGACGTCAGAACCGAAGGAGAGATGATGATCGGTGCTGACGGTTCTACTACCTGCAGATAGATCCATGGTCTCTGGCTTCGAGCTAAATGTAGTCGGAGGAGGAACAGAAATAGAGGTGGTTGGAACCGATACCTGCTGAGGTGGGCTGGACAGTAATTTTGCTAGGGCCTGTGACTTACGCAACCTACTTACTCTCTCCACATCATGATCCGATAATCTAGAGGATTGAGAGGAGTGGGAAGAATGATGGCTACTTTCCACAACCCACCCCCTCCCCCAGTAAGGAAACCTCCATAAAAAACTTCTCCAAAGCCAACTTCATGCTACTCAAATCAGAAGTGACAAACTTCATGACACCCATGCAGACGGGAACTGAAAGTTCAACTGCTGAATCCTACACTAAGGCACTGTACGAGCACATCCACTCATGCATGAATCGTGCCATCCCAAACAGAACCAAGATGCTCTCATCCAAAAAAAGGAAGCCAATCTGGTGGTCCCCTGCCATAAACAAACTTTACAACAAAAGGAAGAAACTGTTGCAGAAAAGAGGAAAATCCCAGGATGCAAAAAACTCCCTTACCAGCCTCAGTAAGAAACTGAGATCCCTCATAAAATCCTCCAAAGCTAGTTACGAAAATAAAATTGCCAAAGATTCCAAAGACAACCACAAGGCATTTTATAACTATGTCAAGAATCTAAATGGCAATGCTCAGATCTGCTCTGAGCTAAAACAGAATGACACTAAATATACTGATCCCAAGGATATTGCCAATATCCTGGCAGATCGATTCAGTGCCAACTTCACCCCCCTCTCACCCCCTAAATGGCCCATCTCAATACCGGAAGATTGCCAAATTCCAGTAATAACGGCCACACAGGTAAAAAAACACACTCTCCAAAGCTAGGAATACAGCATCCATGGGACCAGATGACATCCCGGGCTGTATACTACATGAACTACAATATGAACTGGCACCTCACCTAAGTGTCATGTTTAATCATAGCCTCACCTTAGGTTTCATGCCCACTGAGTGGCGCAGAGCTACAGTTATCCCACTCCACAAGGGGGGATCCACCTTGGATCCCAGAAACTACCGTCCCATCAGTCTGACAAGCCTTATCTGCAAAGCCATGGAGGGTATTATCATGGAACTTATAAACAAAGACATTGGCAACCTTCAAACACTGGACCCCACCCACTTTGGGTTCGTGAAGGGCCGATCTTGTCTCCTGAACCTGACTGACTTCTTCAAATCAGTCTCCAGAGCCATGGACAACGGTAAGATGGTCCACACAGCCTATCTAGACCTTGCCAAGGCCTTTGACACCATCCCACACTCTGAAATCATAGATAAACTTACTAAGCTGGGCATTAATCCCTACGTCATCCAATGGGTTGCTAACTGGCTTACTGACAGAACCCACACTGTAAAAGTAGCTGGCTCCAAATCCAGCTCCAGACAAGTGACAAGTGGAGTACCTCAGGGTTCAGTCCTGGGACCACTCTTGTTTGGCATCTACTTCTCTGAAGTACAGGCCAACACTAAGGGACTCTGGCTAACAAAGTTCACAGATGACTGCAAACTGGGAGCCATCACTGAATCCCCAAATGATGTGGATACTCTACAAAAGGGCCTTACATAAACAGATGCTTGGTGCCAGAGCCATGGGCTCAAGCTCAATACCAAGAAATGTATAGTTATCTCCTTTGGGAAAAAACATGTATCCATGAATTACCATATAGGTGGCAGTACACTAAACACTGAAAGTGTGATAAGAGACTAAGGGACACAGGCGGACAGTGGTCTCACCTTCGATAACCACATCGTCACAACAGTCAGGAAATCCTTCTATGTGGCACACCTCATCACTAAGGGCTTGTCATCCAGAATAAAGGAGGTCATTGCCCCACTGTACTCATCCCTCATTAGACCCATTATAGAATACAACGCCACATTTGGTATGTACCTCTCAAGACATCTGCAACAACTGGAAAGGCTGCAGAAATACCTCATTAAAAGAATCACAGGCCTAAAGCAGACACCCTACGCTGACCGCCTTAAAAAACTCCAGCTATACTTTGTCGCATATCGTCTACTCAGAGGCGATCTCTGCTTAACATACAAGGCCATGTCAAACCCAGAGCTGTTGGACATGCTACACTTAAAGAAATCCCAATCCCTCAGAGCCACACGCTCCAGGGTTCTAAACCTTGTCAGCACAATAAACAAAACATGCTGGAGGGATAGGTTCCTGACCCAGAGACTCCCCAGACTCTGGAATAGATTGCCCATACATGTCAAGCAGAGTGCCTCTTTGGCCCTCTTCAAAAGGAACCTTGACGATTGGATGGGAGAAAGGAAATTCATCCCGGGGATCACGTCAGTCGCCCTATTAGACAGGGGTCCAGGGAAGTAAATAGTGTGGGAAGAAATAGCCAGGGAATTGTTATGGCTAGGCTTGTATAGGCCCCTAGGGCTGATTGCCTAGTACCAACCTATGAGTGGATGGGCTCCAAGGACGGTGACCTCAGTCTCTTATGGCTCCGAGACGGCTCCAAAATAGTAGCTGGAGCCAATGGAGGCGTTGCCTTGTCAGTGCCACCCGTCCACGACATACTTGGTTGATCAAGTAAAGGAGTCTGCTCCGAAGGTGGAGCCGACGGCTTGACAGACTTAGGGGATTTCGCTGGCTGAGTACTTTTATCTGGAGAATCCTGAGGCTTCAATAATCCCCGAAGGATTAATTTGTTTTTGCGCTCCTGCAGGACCCCTGGACTAAAAGAGTGACATACAGAACAGGAGTCCTGCAGGTGAACAGCGCCCAAACAATATACACAACTAGTGTGCCCATCTGTCAGAGACATTTTCTGACAGCATGAGTCACACTTTTTGAAGCCAGATACCTTGGTATCTTTAGACATTTTCCTAACAACAACAAACTAAAGAACCACAATAACAATAAGAAAAAAGTTATAATTATTATTACAACTTAAACGGCTAACCTAATAGAGGGGGAAGGAGAACTCTCCAAGTTAAATGAGTTCAAGGGGAAAGAGGCCTGCGAAAAGGAGCGATGGCCAACAAAGCACACACGCACACAAAATAAGGCAATAAAGGGTATAAGTACTAAGAGACTAAGGTTAATAACACTTTTACAATTAAAATTCTACAATAACAGCAAAAATATGTAATACAAAACAATACTAAGCCTGAGCCAGTAACGAAGCAACCTCGCAGCTGAAGCGCAAACGAGATCTGGGTAGCTGACACTGGGCATTCTGGGATAAGGGGTAGCCTTGAGTCAGTAAACAGGTCTCGAGCTATAGAAGATGGCTGAGTCGGAGCCGAGGATCAGCTCTGAATCTCAAACAGCAAGAACGAAGGCGAGATGGACAACTTAACGGCTCTGAACCCCAAACAGCAAGAACGAAGGCGAGATGGACAACTTAACATCCCAACTTCAGAAAGTGGTAAAAACAGTGTCGCTCGTCTTATGTGCATTAAGAAGACGCTGAGGCTTGGGTGTTCGTTTAAGTAGTTTATTGTATACAAACATCAGGATGGATAGCAGGAACACTGAACTTTAACTGACTGACTACATACATGCATGCTCTCACTCTGGCTGCTCATTCAAAATGGCACTCTTGCTTGCATGTGCCCAGTACTTATATGTACGTGCCCACTGACTGGAATGCTTCTTAAAGGTATATCACACACACTGGTCTACATCCTCCTCCTTTACTAAGCTGTCTCATATAAACAATGACACTGGAATAGGCATGCAATTATACAGACACTAATAAAAAAAACAAAAGTCATGTCCAGGTTGTTGTGCATCTGGCACTAGGTTTCGAGATGTGACCTGATTTCATTACAAAATAGTTAGGACTGGGTTTAGCAACAGGGACAGTCACTGGGGAATGGTCTGCTTGGGGACTCAGGGATTTTCTCAGGAAAAGGGGTTGCTGACAGAATGTCCTCTGGAACAGGAACATCGAACAAGTCACTCTGAGAACTAGAGTCTTTGTCACAGGCAAGATACTGTAACACTGGTTTGGACAATGGTAACAAATGCACTAACTTCTTCTGAATTCCATTCCTTGTGATTCCACAATGTACGATCTCGGCTCTTGACAAAAACTTTTCACAAATCTGATGTGATTAAAACCTTTTGACATCTGCATCCTCACTATCTCCCCATTTTGTAAAGAATGGAGCAGTTTGCTGCTTTTATCATAATAAGACTTCTGGGACAAACTTTTTCAACAATTGTGCTTTTACTGCTTTGTTGTTCTTAGCATATGGAACCAATAATTTATTGCTGATTGGTAATGTGGTTCTGGTTTGTCTCAATACAAGTCTCTGGGCAGGTAAACCAAGATGATTATCACAAGGAATTTTTCTAGATTCAACAAGTTTAAAAAAAATCAGCATTGTCACTTCTGGATTTATCTAACAGTTGTTTTGTACTTTGAATTGTACGTTCAGCCACGCCATTGGACTGAGGTTATTAAGGACTAGTCGTACTATGAACAAAGTCCCACGTTTCTGCAAATTTCGTGAACTGTGCACCATTATCAGAAATAACTCTGTGGACTACCATGGACATAAAAATGTCTCTAGCTTAGTAATGACAGTACTAGAAGTTAGGTTGGGAAGTAGGTCAATATCAAACCAAAATGAAAAAGTCTACTAACACCAAGTAATGTTGACCATTCTACTCAAAGATATCTTTGGCTACAGTCTACCAAGGTAGGTCAGTAAACTGGCTTAACTGAAGTAGTTCTTTTTGTTGATGCAGCTTTGTATTATTACATACTGAAGATAAAGTACTTTCTCAATATCATGTGATATAGAAGGCCAAAATACTAGACCACTCGCCCTTCTTTTGGTAGAAGCAGTTCCCAGGTGGCCATGATGCAAAATCTGAATGTACTTTTGTTGCAAGGATTTTGAAACAATCACTTTAGAACCTTTCATGATGATGCCATTGTCTGACAAAATCTCATATCTGTATGGAAAATATTGCTGCACTTCTACTGGTAAACAAGACTGCTTGGAAGGCCATCCTTGACTGAAAGTGGTTAAGCTTCTGGAGAACTGGAACTGAAGCTGTGCGAGTCCTGAGCTCAATAAGACTTGTGGAAGAAAAATTCCTCACTTCCATGATCTCAAAATCAAGTTGCTCATCGTTATGCTGTTCTGTTTTTTTCTGGGCAATCTGGAGATGGCCTTTTGTGTAGACAAGACTGAAATTGTTCTTCTGCAATTTGAGCATCATACATTGGAGCCTGTCTGAAGCTGTATGCATAGGCATTCTCGGATTCCTATTATAACAATGAAACAGCTGAAGATCGAACATCCTAAAACGCGAAAATGCCATTCAACTATATTTTTTTTGTGAGATCGCGGTACAGTGAAGATTGGAAAATTTGCCCTTTCCTCACTATAGTGCAATCTCAGAGTTGGTATATATAATTAGCAGGGGATGTGGGGAGCACAGCCCCCCACAAAAGCAACTTCAAGGTATGGCATTTTCGACTTTTAGGTTGTTCACATTTGGTCTTTTCAATGTTATAATATAGATCCGGCTTTCACAAAATAGTGACTAAAGGTGGATCAGTTTTGATCTGGATAGGTCAACCATAAATATAATCATGAAACTCTGAACATGCAAGCACAATTGTCAAAAGCTCTCTCTCAATCTGGGCATATTGCATTTCAGTCTGGGTAAGAGTTCTCGATACACAGGCTACTGGTCTACCCTCTTGAAGAATGACTACACCTAGACCAAAATTTAGAAGCATCACAGGAAAGAGTGACCGGTTTGTGAACATCATAGCAGCTGAGAGTTGGTGGAGTAGCAATTTTCTGCTTCAGGACATCAAATACTCTTTGGTGCTGTTCTGACCATGACCAAATTACATCTTTGCATGTCAGCTCTTTTAGCTGTGCTGTAAAGTTTGCTCAGATTTAGAATGAACTTGCCTAGACAGTTGATCATACCAAGAAAACATTGCAGGGCTTGAACATTGTCTGGAGCTGGCATCTCAAGAATTGCTGTCTGCTTGGAAGGATCTGGTCATAAGCCTGAACTAGTAAACAAGTGACAAACACAAGTAACTTCTCACAGCCTGAACTTGCACTTCTGAGGATTCAGCTTAAGATTCACTTGACGTGCTCTTTCCAGAGCTTTGTTGAGGCTTCTGTCATGTTCGACTTCACCATTGCCTCCTACTAGAATATCATCTACTATAATAGCACATGGATAGCCTGAAACAATTTCCTCCATTGTACACTGAAAGACTACACTGGCGGAATATATTCGAAATGGCATTATCAGAAATCTGTATCTTCCAAATGGTGTACCAAATGTGGTCAAAAATGAAGATTTTCGGTCAAGCAAAATTTGCCGAAATTAACTCTGCGTCCATAAGACAAAAAAACAGCAGAGTTTGGCATGACGGCAGTAACCTCTTTGACTGCCTTTTCAATGCTTTGTTCAGATCTCTTGGATCAATGCATATTCTGATGTCATCTGAGCTTTTCTTATGAGCTACTACCACAGAGGATACCCATTCAGTAGGCTCTTCTACTGGACAAGTTACACCTAGCTGCACCATTTTATATAGTTCGGCTTTGGCTCTGTTCTGCATAGCTACTGGAACTTTCTGTGCTGGTCTAACAACTGGGCTGACCTCAGGGTCTAACTTTATAGAGTACACAACTGGTAGTTTGTCTGCAAACATATCAGCATACTCAGAAAAAATAGTTTGGGTAAAAATTTGAGCTATTGTCATGCAGGTTTACATGGTGGACTTCTTTATCAAATGAAAGCAATCCCATTTTCAAACCGTCTCTGAGGCCTAATAATAACCACATCTCGACATAAAACTGCAAGTTACAGCTATTCCCAGTAGAGTAACATGAAAGCACTACTGAGCCTTCGGTTTAAATCTCTTTACCACCATAAGCAACAAGCTTTGCACACTTTGTCAAATCAAGTTGTTCTGCAGCCTTTACTCTAGCAAACGGTTCTGTTGACATAGCATTGCACTTTGAGCCAGTATCTACTTTGAGCTCTACGGAACTCACATTAATTCAAACAGTACAAAAGATGTCCTTTGCCCACAAATCTACATTGACTGTTTCACCAAGCACAGACACATCAACATAAAAAGTAGGGTCGCAGCTTTCTAACTGATCCAACATGCCTCTTGGAATGCCCCCTTTTTATAAAAGAATGTGCCTTATTTGATTTACAAAACCTTTTGAAATGATTCCACTTAGTGCAAGAGTGACACTGCTGACCAAAAGCGAAGCACTTTTTTTGTTTGGGTTCATGATTATCACCACAATTACGACAGTTGACTATGATTTTTGCTAAGGGTTTTTCTGAGTCACCCCTGTGCTTTACTGTGTGCACCTTAGGCCTTACTTGGATTTGACTGAAGTGGCCTCGCCTTTAAGCCTGTATCACTTAACTTCATGCTGCATGTTATCTACGTGAGCTGTGGGAGGTACTGGAAGGCTTGTTTTCTGATTTGTAAGCATACCTGTGTGCCTTTCTGTAAGCTTGCATATCTGACAAATCTCAACTTACTTAATGTCAAATCACTGTCTCGAAGCAAAATCTTTCTCATTGTGTCATTATTAATACCATGCATAAGCATATCCTTTATTAACTCATCTTTCAAATCACCAGATCTGCACATTGTAGCCTTATTTCTCAAGTCAGTTATATATGTTGCAAAAGTTTCACCAGGACTTTGATCCCTTGTGTAAAACAAGTGCCTTTCCACTGTAATATTCATTTGGGGGTTACACATTTCTCTAAACATTCGTTTTAAACATTCAAGGTCTTCCCGCGTTTCAACCGGTACCACAATATGGCGGTCTTCCCCTCCCCTGTAAATACAGCAGGTGCATACACAAATGAACGCTGTCTTTCAATGGCCTCTGAACCAGCTAAATTAAGCAGAATAAATGCTTTTGTACGTGTGTCTTTGTCAGGAAAAAGCAGCCTGTATAAAAATATAATATTCCTGTTCAAAGACTCCAATTTTCTGCAATATTGTTGTCAAACACAAGAGGTGTGCATCTGCAAAATCCTTCTGCCATGCCCACAGAATATAGTGAAATACAATGCAATCTTGGCTCTTGTAATTATGTACGAATATTCACATGCACCAGGTACTTGTAATAATATTCAAATGCACAATAAGCTCTTTGAAAGACTGATCTCTATGAAATATGCTTTGAAATAACTGTACTTAGCAAAATAACTGAACTGTAATACTGCACACACTTGCAAACACTTTGCACACTTCGGATATTTCAAAAAATCTTTAGTTACTGTGAAAATGTAATACACAGTGAAAAAATGTGGTTGTTTTCCCTTTTTTATACATTTTCAGATATTGTTTCAAATATTTTTGTTAATTATTTTGAATATTTTTATCAATATGTCACAGTTTCAGACATTTAATTTAATAAGAAATTCATTTTGTGCATTCTGAGTGCTTCATTTTATATTTGTAGTAAAAGAAATCATTTAAACGAATTTTAGTACCTGGGATTTCTTTCTGACCTGTTTTGCGAGTCATTTGAGTAGTAGGGATGATCCACTCCTATTCATTCCTCCAACCTTAACCAGTTGCCTCATGGCTCTGACTCTGGATCCCATTCTGACACAATGTCGCTGGTCTTATGTGCATTAAGAAGACAATGATGGTTGGGTGTTCGTTTAAGTAGTTTAATGTATACAAACATCAGGATGGATAGCAGGAACATTGAACTTAAATTATCTAACTGACTGACTACATACATGCATGCTCTCACTCTCTCTGGCTGCTCACTCAAAATGGCACTCTTGCTTGCATGTGCTCAGTACTTATATCCACATGCCCACTGACTGGAATGCTTCTTAAAGGTATATCTCACACACACACTATTCGACAAACAAGACACTGCATTGACAGGCCTGAAGCTGTAGGAGTTGCAGTGATAGAGCTACTAAAAAGGACTTTAAACTACAGGTGAACTTCCAGCACTACAGGACATACAGGTAGGTCAAAGAGCAGACAGGCAAAACCTCCTGTTTAAGTTCCTGAAAGAGAGGGGTTTGCAAAAGGACCACTAGAAGAACTGAGCTTCAATCCTGCCTTCTACCTTGCACAAGGAACACTGGGCAGAGGCCTTATCAGGTGATCTCCTGAAAAAACTGAGGCCCTATTATAAAGGCATCTGAATCATCAAGGATAACTGAAACAGACTAAAATAGGGTGGGCAAGAAGTACCACTTCCTTCAAAGTGAGAATTGCTTTCACGTGAAGCCCCAGCAGCTTCATACCCTGAGTAGCTCCAAGTGGTAGAGTCAAATGAGGCTAGGGGGGAAAAAAATCTGGTCCAGAACCTGAGGTGAGGTTGAACCGGTTGTTGTTCACATAACTGAGGACATCCTTGGCCAAGAGAGGGGGGTTCACAGTTTGGTTTCTGTGGTTATGACTGTGACATCCGTCTATATCCCACCGGACTGCCAACAATTTGACATCCCTTACTTTCCTGAGTCAGTAACTAAAGAGCTTCAATCCTCACTACTGACTCCAATATGAGACTGTCACTTAAACAGAAATAATACTTCATACAGCACAACAGGAACACACACTATTTTCCTAGGACTGGACTATATACCTCTGTCCACCCCAAATGCATTCCCTTATTATACACTTCAGAGCAATGTGTCCTGGTTTAAGACCTCTGATACACTCACAGTCAAAGTAAATTTAAATCTCAAACATCCAAGCACTTCTGGGAAAGCCTGACACAGATTTCTAATGGTGTCCCTTCCCCAAAATAATACGGTAATGCTCCCACCAATCAGTGTCTTCATGCCCTTATAAAGGGGGTGTCCAATTATGAAAAATTAAATATCAAAGTAAATGATAGCGATGACCAGAGCAGCCAGGCCTTTGAGGGGACCTAAAGAGTATCAAACAGGTATAAACACACTCTAACCTCTAAAGAGAAACACTGATTTCTATCCACAATGTAATGTAATGAAAAAACAATTAAAATAAGTAAAATGATTACAAGAAAGTAAATCAATAGCTTTCAATAAACACCAGAATTCAATCACTGGAAATGTAAAATTAAATTGCAGGAGTCCATTATTCTAGAAAAACTCTATCTTAATAACAAAGCTTTCCTAATCTAACTGGAGAATACTGTCCCTGATCTAATCTAAAACTTAACAGCAAGGCAAAGGCAAGCTTACAGTTTTGGTGACTTCTCTTTTCTGGGTATCCACTGACTGCTACTCTTGACAAACTGCAGTCTCAAATGTCTTATTTTTAAAAGTTACAGCTGTTTGAAAAAGTTCTTTTTCCTGTCAATCAGCAGTTTAAAAAATCACCTAGCAATCAGGTTCATTCTAATGACATCACTCACTGTTCTGCTGATTTTCCACATTACAATTAGAAATGCATCAAAACACTGACAGATTCTCTAAACATTCTGTATAAACAGGGAAATACTCAACATTTACATTTTCACAAGTAGACATGCTGGCATACCATACAAGTTAATCACGAATATACACAACTCTCCTGTCAGACATGGTAACACAGATGACAGACTTTTCATTTTCTTCACAAGGACTTAATAGTCCAATTTTGCTTCCTAATGGACACAGACAAATGCAAATATTGAGTTTAGTCTTTATCACAGAACTCTATGATGAAACAAAAAAAATTCAGCCAAAGTAAAGAAAAAATATGCAATACCCCAAGCCAGAAAAACTCTCCTCAATTCCCACATCTCTACCTGCTGACAAACAGAAGGGAATAATGATTTCTCCTGATCCCAGAAGGCTCAATTTCTGGAGGCCTACCGCTGGAGATTCTATATATAGTTTTTGGAGCAAAAGCTTAAGAAAAGAACTCCGTAAGTGGTTCTGTGTGACAGACAGCATCTTCTCACCCAAATAAATGAGCATTCTGAATGCGTTAAGTTTGAGGCCACAGCAAGTCACAAGGCCAATAACCACTCTCTACAAGGAGGAATGCAAACTAAATGCCACATCAAAACTGCGGAGGCCTTGGAATAAACAAAGCTCCAGAGCACAAATAGATTCATAGACTGTTACTAGGCTACCAACCTGGGGGGTAGGGGGGGTGGAAGCCTTTCTAAGCATAGCCACGTTTTCCCAAAAGAATAATGATGTCCTGTACCCGAACAGAACATTGACAGCCATGTATTTATAATCTACCTCCCCCCATAAGGGACATGGGTGCTAGGCCCAGTGTAAATTTCCTATTCCCCATCTACTGGTTTAGGTTGTGCTTAAACTGGATAACAGACAAACTCAGCTCCACATGAATTGGAAGCCTGTTCCATAGGAAAGGTAGTCTCAATGATGCATTCCCTAGACCATGCATTTCTGGTACACTTTGACTTACAAATATGTAGGAGATTCTTAAGTGTGGGATTTGTGGATGCCTTGTAAGCCAGGCACGGAAAACTGTGCTCAGCAATCTACAGGAGACTGAGTAGAAGGAAAGGATTTTAAGGTGCTCTGCATAAGGTAGGTTTGTTACGCCTAGTATTCTTTTTTGTAAGGAACCTCTGAGGTCGCTCTAGCTGCTGCATATGCCTGATTAGGTACATACCAAAGGGAGCTCTGTACTCCATGACTGGTCTAAGGTCAGAGTACAGTGGAATAATAACTTCTTTGGACCTAGATGCCATGCCCTTACTTATAAATTGCCCAGCATATGAGGATTTCCTCACCAATGAGGCCACGTGGTGGTTAAATGTAAGGTAACTGTCTACATGTGTACCCAGATCCCTGACCATGGGTCGACTCTTAGGGTCATATTATATCAACATGGTAATTAGCCTGGATGGTTGACTTCCCAAAGGGTACAATTATGCACTTCTTAGCATTAAGTTTAAGACCATGGCTTTGGCACTATCTCTTCATCACAGATAGACCTTCTTCAAGAATGCTAGTGTCTGCAGCGGGCCCAATGATAACCCCCAGCTTGCAATCATCTGCAAACAGTCAGCAATAAAAATTCAGCATTTGTTTACGTTTCACAGAAAGCTATGCCAAGAGAGAGAGGGCCCAGTATGGAGCCCTGGGGGACTCTGCTAGTGACTGACCTCTTGATGGAGGTGGCCTCACCTATTTTGATCTCCTGGGTCCTATCAATGAGTCAGATGACTATCCAGTGGGTGATAAAATGGTTTATACTTAAATTAGTGAGCTTGTCTACAATGCCTGAGTAGGGTATTGTATCAAAAGCCTTGGCCAGATCAAGGTAAGCTGTGTACACAAGTCTTACCTTCATCCAGTGCTTAATTAGGAGTCTTGTATGTGGCTCCAACTGATCAAAGTAGACACCTCTAGGCGAGTGGCTACTCAAGCAGAACTGAAAGGTAGTCCAAGTGTGCTACTCCCACCCACCACTAAGTGACCATTCATCTACTGTGAAGGTCTTGCAGGGATTACTCAACAATTCAGGATTCTGAGATAATACTGAAACAAGAGAAGGTCCTAAAATGTGGAAGGTCACTAGCACAGACTCCTCAACGTCTATACCAATATCGACCTTCCCCAGGCAAGCTATGATGCCATGAAGTACGTGGTAGCATTTCCCATGAAAATCCTCAAACAGGACTACCAGCCTTTGGTCATACCACAAGGAGGTACAGAGCGATTCAACTACTTCTAGGCTTTGACTGAAATGGCCAATACATGGGAAAGCTGTGGAATGAGAGGGAACGCTATTTCTAGCAGAGGATTGTGCTTTGATGCCCAGCCTCAGCAAATGGAAGGAACCCTGGTAAAGACCACTTGACATACAGTTGAACAAACATTCCCAGGAGAAGCCACTATTCATTGAGTGTCCCAGTGAAGAACAGGGCAGCAGAAGTCAACTCAGAAGAAGAGAGGCACTAAGGCCAAGAACTATGCATAAAAACAGATCATCTGCTTTAGTGGTTGGGCAGGAAGCTTGCCCTGCTTTCTTCTTAAAAAATGGGGCAGCTTCTAGTACTCCTCAAGGTTGGTAGAGCCTTGACTGTCCAAAAAGCTCTGCTAACTAAGGAAAAGAGAAGTGAGGATTACTGAGTGGTCCATACCCAGTTCCTAATGACCCCCACAAAGGATGACGTTTTTGGGGCAAACCGAAAATTACGCCTCATTTGTGCCACCCAATATCACAGTCTGGGCTGCAGCAAGCAGGCCAGAAAATAAGACTCCCTGTGCATGTGGTAACAGTGACACACTCCTTTTTTCCCTGGAACAAGAAATGATGACCAAATACAAGGCAAATGGCCTTTTCTACAAGGAGGAAGATGTTTCTGCTTAAAGAGGATATTGACGCTATACCAATAGCATTCCTCAACACTCTCTCCTTGAAAGGAGCATCTAGCATGAAGCAATTGAGCCAGTCCCTAAAGAAAGTCCTAAGCCACTCTATTATTGTACACGAGCACCAACTCAAACCTGCAGTACCTACCAAAGTATTCACACAATCCACAAGACCGACAGCTGCCTGTAAGCCCCCCCCCCTCAGAACACCCCCTAAACAGGGTTAGGGAATTAGGAAGAGTTCCTTCATGAGCCCTTATTCTAGATGCCAGAGACCCTTCCCAGTACCAATTCTATACAGAAAGACTGGAACTTGGACAGATGTGATACACAATTGAACCCCCCCCCCCCCAAGTCTTGATACAGCAAAACCTGCCTGAAACTCTATACTCCTTGTCAGACAGCAGGTGAGAAATAGACTGTGGCTTCTGGGACCACTGTCTTCCTACACAGACTATGCAGAATTGGTCATAGGCACTCTTATTAGACCTTCATGGACCACAGCAGAAAAAGGTGCCTCCAAGCTTCCAAAACAGCATCTTTAAAGGTTGTTGCCAAGGAAATGACGACCATGGAGCAGTCTAAAAGCTCCGTAATGTGGGAATAGGGACACCCATACAGGAGGTAAAGGGAGACCAAAATGTGGAAGACCTCATCAGCTACAAGGAATTCCCAGGCAACAAACTACCTGAGGGTTGGGTTTTGAGGAACCACAGTGCTTCCGATTCTTGACAGTCTGAATAAAAACAACCTCACACATCTAGCAACCCCTCCCCACCCCAGCAAATAGGGCTAATGGGTAGGAAACTCCACATTCTCTTCCATTCCTGTACAAACACTGAGAGTACACAATAAGTGCACAAGATTTTGGCCAGACTGCAGCTAACATGAAACCAACACCATATACACCAGATATGGGCATGTGCCAGGCCTAGCAGTGGCATTACACTGAAGCCCTTTTAAGGTGCAATCTTGTATCAAAGATTCAAGTTTCCAGAAGGAATCAGAGGTATCCGATATCTTGCATTTAGATAGCAGGCCCTGGAGAGGGCTCACTCACTCGGGTCTTCCGTATCCAGGACTGACCAACCCTGCTAGTCTGTAGAGTCCTAGAAAAAAACCCTTGATCACGAGTAACTAACTTCTGAGCAGATAACCTGATGGGATTGTCACTGATGAGACTGGATGAGACCAAGCCCATGCCCAAGGCCCAAGGCAATCAGCTATGACATTACTGGTGCAAACACCTATGGACTCAACAGCCCCACTCCCCCCAGTGTAGAAGCAAAGTATGCACCTCTCCCAGACATCTGCTGCCATAATGTTGGGCAATAGCAAGCTCAAGCTCTGCTAACTAGGACAATCCTTATTCTGGGGCATCAGGCATCAGCAAATACTTTGAAGAAAGCCCCCAGTGAAGAAACTTGAGCCTTCGCATTGGACCATGAGAGGTGCCCTTCCACCAATGCCTATACGAAGCTACTTACTTGTATCATGCTGCAGTATTTAGATGAGTTTCCAAAGTCATGAAGGACTTAATAAGGGATGTAAATGTAGAAACCTCTGCTCCTGGTAGCAAGAATCAAAACTTGAACTATAAAAAGTAGCAAAAAAATAACTGACATGCATGGGGGATGATCACACTTATGCAGTCAACATATGATGTCACAGACATTGCCCATCTTTAAGCAAGGGACATTCCAAGAAAAAGTTGAATTCAGACTTGGCAAAGGATAAACTCAACCATAATAAATATCACACAGCTTTATGAAAAGCACAAAAAAATTGAACCCCCTTATTTTAAATTTCCAGATCTTTAAAAGTACATCATCCAGGAGATCTTTATTATTTAATGAAGCACCATTCCAGTAGAGTCTGCAAGGTTAAATTTGGGTCAGCCTTCCTAAATCAAATCTTGTCATAGAGGAAGAAATGCCTTGGTGAGATCTTGGTGGAATGTCTTGTTTCTTTATTTCATAGCCCGGTAAGAGAGATGGTCCAAAGACCCTTTTCAGGAGTGATGTGGGCCACCAGGCAAAACACATTAAGCATAATTATAAAGCATAAGCATAACATCAACCTATGAAATGACACAGAACATAAAAGTTATTTGCTACAGAAGAGAGACTACTTTTATACTGAAGGGTGTGGGAAATAAAATACTACTTCCTTTCTTTTCATTTAGATAGTGCAGGTAACACTACTCCCCCTTGTGTAAACAAACAAGATATGTATAATGCCTCTAATTGATTCACTGGCATGATATACTGGAACTGTTCTACAGCTCTCTGACACATAAGTATGATTTGTTCTATATTTCTCACACTTTTTGCATCATGATGCATTTTCCTCAATTACAAATTGTACGGTTTAGCATCTGTGTATAATTTGTGTGTGTCCTTCATCATACTGTATAATGGCATTTTATTGTACTATGTACTTGTTTTATAAATGTGGAGCTTTTCTCCCCGGGCCTCTGCTGAAAAACGACTTGTCCAGTCAGACTTTCCTGGTAACCAAATGTAAAATAAAATAAATTAAGTAAAAAACATATGCACAATTTGTGCATACAAATCGTACATGTATAGGCATATTTACAATGCATAGCTGCAACAAGTGATATTTATTTCACATTCAGCAAATTACATCATCTTAGCACGTTTTAATATTCTACAAGCTGAAGTGCATAACTGTCAAATCTTTGATCCTTTACACAGAGTTCTAAACTTTCTTTTTAAAGTTTATAGTTATTACAAGATCTTATCTCCTGTGGAATAGCATTCCAGCAGGCTGGGATAAATCTGGTAATATTGAACGAAGGTTTTTGCAATAGAATGGCAATATTTCTGTGGGTTTAGGATGTGGCTTTAATATGCAAGTTGCTCTCTTATAGGATATAGCCATTACTGTGGATTAACTTAAGGGTAGATGAAGTAATCAGGAAAGCAGCCCTCTCAATGATAGCCACCTGACCTTTTCGAATGCATAGCAGTAGTATTCCCTGTTTTGTCTTATATTTATAAACTGTAGAATTTTATTCTCAGCTGACTGTGATAACAGATGGTAGTATATATCTGAGTCTGGGTATAAGTATGTTGAAAATGACTACCCCCTCCACCTTCCAAACTTGGAGACCTTGGGGAATATTTAAATTGGTGTAGGACCTCATGAATGATAACCTGTGCGCTGGTGAAAATTAAGATTTTGATCTAGGCATACCCCAGTATCTTTGTAAATTTGCTTGCTGAAGTGGATTATCTGGTGGATCAGTTGGTGCAGGCTTGTGGAATGGGTTCAGTCTTTGAGGGGTACCCATAAACATTAAAGTTGTTTCTCAGGTACTGATAATAAAACTGTTAGTTAGCCATTTCCAAATAAAGTTAAAGTTATCTTGAAGCTAAGATTTACAACTTATGCAGTCTTGTCATACAAAATACTATTAATGTGTGGAAGGTGGAAGGTTACGTCTGTGATAAATAATAAGAACAGAGATGCTATGATGAATCGCTGTGGTACTCAGTCATTCTGTCTGCATAGGAGATGGTTTAACCAAATTTGAAAGGTTCTGCTTTTTACAATAATTTGTAAACCAGTGTACAATCTCCTTCCATGATGCTTTAGAATCGGATCATGCCCTTTCATTTCTGATTAATGTCAAACTTGAGTCACACAACCATATGAAGCTCCCTTCAGAGAGTAGTACCTCAATGCTCTGCTGCTTTCTAGTAAAGCTATATCCATTCACAACCTACTTAACAGTACTTCAGGGAAGGGCTAACCAGTTTTGTCAGTTTCATGAATATTGGAAAAATAACCTCACAGCTTCTGCAGTTCATTTCTCTTCAGAACACATTTAAGAATCCCTGTTGGCTTTAGCTGCAACCTTTTTTCTTGGCTTTCTGCACAAGTTTGATTCCTCCCAGTTTGCACCTCACTCCTGGATCACTGTATCCCATGGTAATCTCCAAGTGTATCAC
The DNA here is from genome assembly GCF_019279795.1 of Protopterus annectens. Taxonomy (NCBI): domain Eukaryota; kingdom Metazoa; phylum Chordata; order Ceratodontiformes; family Protopteridae; genus Protopterus; species Protopterus annectens. The sequence goes on from NC_056737.1 coordinate 723,988,244, forward strand.
CTCGCAGGATGCGCAGTAGCAAATCCCGCCCCGAACACGCCCAAGCCCGCATGAATATTTACTTTGCTCCTACCATACTGTTACTTTTAGTCAAGGTTGTAATTTTATTCAGTTTTTGTTCAACTTTACTTCCGAATGTTACTTCTGAATATAATTAGTCAAGCTTATAACATAATTTCTGGGTACAAGAAAACGAATAAATGAATAAAATAAAATATCAGGTTAGGCAGGAAAACCAGGTACTCCAGGGTAATCGTTGTAGAATAAAAACATCCACTTTATTCACAATAGACTACGATGTACAGCAACCAACAAAGAAAGGTTTTAGCGCTTTCATCTCTGACTGAGACTTGAAGTGGATGTTTTTATTCTACAACGATTACCCTGGAGTACCTGGTTTTCCTGCCTAACCTGATATTTTATTTTATTTATAATTACTGGGTACATTGCGGGTGCTGAGAAGAACGGTCTGTGAGTTTATTAACTCGGTTGCCATTTTCGTGTTGCAAATGCTGTCATTCCCACCTAACTCTTATGTTAAAGCTTTCAAAACAAAAGAAGTTTTGACTTAATGCACAAATCTGCGGGTTGCTAGGCGATATGAAACGCTAGTGAAAAGTTAGTGTTTGTTATGTAAAAATAAAAACAAACAGCGTCAATAAACAAGGTCAGATAGTGTACAAAGCAGGTATCTGAGGCACTAGGCAACCCTGGCAAGTACTGTGTGGAGTCAGAACCGCCCGCGAGGTACTACACTTGGAGATTACCAATCCCACATTTAGCACTTAAATTTGTCTTTACTGAATTTAACTGCTACTTCTCTGTCTGTTTTATTAAGTTTGCCTACATCATTTCCTTGGACTCTTTTCCTTATTTGGCATTGTGGCCCAAGAATATAATTTGCCAACAATTTAATTCTGTTCCCACTTGACCTTTTCGAATGCTTTAGAACCAGATCATGCCCCTCCATTTCTGACTGCTGTCAAAGTTCAAAAGTTCAGTCACAAGACTGCATAATTTCTAAAACTTAGCTTCAAGATAACTTTAACCATATTTGGAACTGGCTAACAAACACGAAACAGTACACACAAAAGGCCTAGAACTAAATCCTGCACTATACCATCATCTCATTCCTGTTGCTTAATAAGATCACCTTCACTGTCACCATAAGTGCTCCACCCTTCAAGCCACCTTTGTACTTATTTGGCATTGTTTTCCACACCAGACACTTGGAGCTTATTTAACAGCCTTCTGTGAATTGTAATGCCAAATGTTTCACTGAGATCAAGGGAAACCCCCCATCAGCTTGTCTAATAGTTGCAATGCCAAATGCTTCACTGAGTACAAGGGAAACCCCATCAGCTAGTCTAACAGTTGCAAAAACTGGATTCAACTGGAACAAAAGTGTATTCTGGCTTTAAATCCATACTAATTGATGTCCTGAAGATGGCTGCAAACCAGGAATGCCATCAATCTCATTTACAAATTCTTCTCTCACCTTACCAGCTAGCAAAATAAGATCAGACTGACTGTCCTGTAGTTTCTAGATTTGGTCCTGTTACCTCAGGTACCCCTGATGTCTTCTTCTGGTCATCTGGTATCTAGGTCAGCAGTCTACTGAAGGAGTTCATCAGAGACTTTGCCAGACTTTAGTCAGTTTTTCTTTCTTTTTTTTTTTTTAAAGAGAATTTTGAAGGGGGGGGGGGGTTAAAACCCCTGACATGTAAGGGGCCCTGTCATTTCTCAACTTGGCCAACTACAGTTTTGCAGTCTTGGATTTGATTTCTCTGTCTATCCAAACCACACTCTCTTCTCATCTCCATCGTCTGAGATCAGTATACTTACTCACCATGATTCAATGTGAAAATAGAGTGGGGAACTTAAGCTCCCCCTCATTTTCAGCTATACCCACCACTTTTCCTTTTAACTACTTAGATGAAATATTACCTCCCTGCCCTTATTTCCTTCCATTGGTTCCTTTTCCATCAAGACCATGGTGGTTTTGAACTACTGTCACCATTTATGGTAGCATTTCTCTCTCATTTTTATGCTTACGTTTCCTATACGTCTTCTCCGTTACTATCTCCAAACATTTTCTTCAGCTACAAAGGTTTCCTCTTCCTTGACTTCCACCACCACTTCTTCTAACTTCTTCTCTGCGGTCATTTTTACATTATTTCCTAAACCTCTCCCACAATTGCTTTCTATGCTCTGTTGTGTTAGAGAAACTATAACTGATGTTTGACTGCAAGACCATTTCTGCAGGGTGTTCATAACATGAATGGGATAAAGCTGCAGGTAGATGTCAGTCTTTCACGCAGATCTTGAAACAGAAACAAACAAACATATTAGAGAGGATAAACGGTGGTAAGGTTACTTCTGATGCCAGGCCCGAACATTAGCACGAAAGTCTAGCTGTAAAGAACACAGCACAACTCATGCCTGTCGTCTGTACTTTTTTTCTTTATTTTCTTTTTCTGCTGAAAACTAAACCATGAAGTAGCTTATCTTTGGTAATTGAAGAACAGACATAAAAAGAAAATGTTAATAAATAAATACCCACCACTCTCTCTCATACATATCTAACCAGTCAATTGCCTAATATGCATTCTGACAGGCCTAACCTGTAGGCAATGGAAGACAGAGAGCTGGAGTCCCCCAGGCAGCAGCAGCAATAATTTTATTAGCACTTTCATCTTTTAACTGTACATAAAATTAATTAGAATAAAGCTAAAAATGCAAAACAATGCTAGAAGTACCCACTACAAGTATATACAGACCATGGATTGTCCGAGCACAATACAAACTCACATCACACCATCTCCTTTACACAGTCTTGCTGCTCTGTTTTTTTTAAATAAATTTAACATTAACTACCTTGTTATGCATTGGGCTTTGATTATCTTGAAGCATCACCTGCTAGCAAGCTTGTCTAACTTCCAGCCTTTGTTCTCTTTTAGTTAAACAGTCCAACACAAAAAACATATATTTGTTTTACATTTAAAGCATTTTGTGGTATGTCTACATAACGGTTTGGTCCTATGCTTGTTTTTGTCTTTTCTTTTTGGCTTTTCCTGGTTAGAGTTCGCCACAGCGGAACTCCAGTCTGCTAATGATTGGCAGTAGATTTTTATGGTGCTGAGTTGCCAGCCCGACGCCCAACCTTCAGCGAAGGCACGCCCATTCACACATCTTTCAAACGCCACTCGACAGCGGGTTACGCATGTCTTTCGAACGCCACTCGACCGCGGGTTGGACATGCAGACTCCACACAGAAGGAACTCTAGCCAAGAATCGAACAGCAGAATCTCTTGCTATGAGGCAACAATGCTACCGCTGCACCACCGTGGCTTGGTCCTATGCTTGTTTTTAATCATATAAAAATGTTTGTAGACACACTGTCTGTGTGCTGTTTTTCAAACATAAAATGTTTCACAGGTATCACATTGAGCCAGATATACCACAAAATAAGAGTTATACATGCAGCATTTTTTTTAATCTAATGTCGTGTGATACAAGTACTACGGTAAAAAGCACAGAAACTAGTGGTCTTAAAACTTCACTGATGAGCTCAGTCACAATAATTTCAAAAAATCATGAAACTCAGGTAGTGTTCCAAAGCAACAAGCGGTTATTCATCACAAAAAAA